>NC_045442.1:36697217-36776217 GCF_002776525.5 Piliocolobus tephrosceles | reverse complement strand
ATTTATTTATTTATTTATTTATTTATTTATTTTGTCTCGCCCTGTCGTCCAGGCTGGAGCACAGTGGTACAATCACGGCTCACTGCAGCCTTGACCTCCCAGGCTCAGGAAATACTCCTGCCTCAGCCCCCAAGTAGCTGGGACTACAGGTGTGCACCACCATGCCCAGCTGTTAATAATTTTTTAACTGATTTGTAGAGACGGGGGTCTCTCTGTGTTGCTCAGGCTGGTCTTGAACTCCTGGGCTCAGGTGATCCTCCGGCCTCAGCCTTCCAAAGAGCTGGAATTACAGGCATGAGCCACTGTACCTGGCTGGTTTAACACTCTTATGTCTATTACTGTAATACAATGTATTAATACAGTAAGTGACACAGACCACATGATCATTTCTGTAGACACCCTCCAGGATGGCATTTGGCCAAATCCAGCACTTTTTCTTGATGTAAAAACAAACAAACCCAACAAACTAGGAATAGAAGGGAACTTTCTCAACCTGAACTACAGAAGCACCCAACTAAAAGATGGAACAGCTTCCCCCAAAATCAGGAACAAGGCAGGATGTCCACTCTCACCATGTACATCCACCGTTGTACATGAGGTTCTAGCCAGGGAAATTAGGCAATAAAAAGAAACCAAAGTCGTTCAAATTGCAAAAGAAGAGGTAAAACTGTCTTGGTTTATAGATGGCATGATGATGTATATAGAAAAATCCCAAGAAATCTACAAAACACTATTAGAGTTTAACAACTTCAGCAAGGTTCAGAATACCACATCATTTAAAAAAAAAAAAAAACATAATTGTATTGCTATACACTAGCAGTGAACAATATGAACGTGAAAGTTTGAAAACAATTCTATTTACAGTAGCATCAAAAAATACAACACTTAAGGATAAATATAAAAGAAGTATAAGACTTATATGTTGTAAATTACAAAATATTGCTGAAAGTACATGGAAAGACATGTTCATGGATCAGAAGACTAATTGTTACCATGGTATTACTTCCCAAATTGATATGCGGATTCAGTGCATTTTCTACCAAAATCCCAACTGACTTATTTGCAGAGATTCACAAGCTGGTCCTAAAATTCATATGAAAATTTAAGAGACTTCAAATAGTCTAAACAATCTTGTAAAAGAAGAACAAATTGGGAGGATTTACACTTTACCAGTTTCAAAACTTACTATAAAACTACCTTGGGCAGCTTAATGTGATGCTGGCTTGAGGATAGATATATAAATAGTGGAATAGAATCGAGTGTCCAGAGGTAAAATGTATGGCCAGTGACTTTTGACAAGAGTTCTAAAACAGTTCTTTTTTTTTTTTTTTTTTTGAGACGGAGTCTCGCTCTGTCGCCCAGGCTGGAGTGCAGTGGCCGGATCTCAGGTCACTGCAAGCTCCGCCTCCCGGGTTTACACCATTCTCCTGCCTCAGCCTCCCGAGTAGCCGGGACTACAGGAGCCCGCCACCTCGCCCGGCTAGTTTTTTGTATTTTTTTAGTAGAGACAGGGTTTCACCGTGTTAGCCAGGATGGTCTCGATCTCCTGACCTCGTGATCCGCCCGTCTCGGCCTCCCAAAGTGCTGGGATTACAGGCTTGAGCCACCGCGCCTGGCCCTAAAACAGTTCTTTGGGGGAAAGAATTGTTTTTTCACCCAAAGGTGCTGGAACCAAGTGAGTATCCACATGCAAGAGAATGAGGTTGGACCCCTTCCTTATGCCATACACGAAATTAACTTGACATGTATTATAGGCCTAAAAGTAAGCCCTAAAACTATAAAATTCTTAGAAGAAAGCATAGGGTTAAATCTTCATGGCTAAGTTTTTTAGGTATAACATCAAAAGCACAAGTGATGAAAAATATATAGATTGGAATTCATTAAAATTAAAGCTTTCATGCTACTAACAATACCGTCAGTACTATCAAGTAATAAAACTCAAAGAATGGGAGAAAATATTTGCAAATCATGTATCTAATAATGGACTTGTTTCAGAATATATCAAGAATTCTTACAGTGCAACAATAAAATGGTAAATGACTCAATAAAAAATGAGCAAGGATCTTGGCCGGGCGCGGTGGCTCACACCTGTAATCCCAGCACTTTGGGAGGCCGAGGCAGGTGGATCACGAGGTCAAGAGATGGAGACCATCCTGGCCAACATGGTGAAACCCCATCACTACTAAAAATACAAAAAATTAGCCAGGCATGATGGCACGTGCCTATAGTCTCAGCAGCTTGGGAGGCTGAGGCAGGAGAATCGTTTAAACCCGGGAGGTGGAGGTTGCAGTGAGCCAAGATCACACCACTGTGCTCCAGCCTAGGCAACAGAGTGAGACTCCGTCTCAAAAAAAAAAAAAAATCAATGATCTAAATGGACTTTTTTTCCAAAGAAGGTATAATGTGCCAATAAGTACATGAAAAGATGCTCAACATCATTAGTCAATTAGGAAAATACAAACCTTAAACCATGAGATGTACCACTTCTCATCTACTAAAATGGGTGTAATAAAAAAGATAAGTGTTCATAAGTATGTGGAGAAGTCAGAACCCTTATACATTGTTTTTGGAAATATAAATGATGTAGCTGCTTAGGAAAATGGTTCAGTCTTCCTCAAAATAGTTAATGTGATAGAGAAATTTATAAAAGAGAATGTTGGCAAATACAACTATAATAAAGGTTCTCATTATTTATAAGACTTAAAATATTTCATTTAAATTTTTTAATACATTATATAGCAAACTTACTGTGCCTTATATAACAGTGTTTAAGGATCATTATTTTAGTGTGACTGTGCCAGTGCTTCATATTAAGCTTTCTACAATATATAATCCATGCTAAATACATATTTTGGTTGTGCTTTTAATATAAATCCTAGGATGAGAAATTATAGAAAGCCAGTTGCAAATATCAGTGGGTATTTTTTAAATTTTTGAGGGAATCATTTGTGCATTATAACATGTCTTCAGTGTGTTGTTTAATTCCTTTTCATTGTGCCAAGATATGTCCCATTTTCTTATTTAGAGCAGTTAGATATGGAAATAAAGACATTAATTCATACATTAAAGTGATTTCAAATAAATTATATGCACTAGAACTGAAAGAACACTTAAAAATGCACTTAGCTTTTTTTTTTTTTTGAGACGGAGTCTCGCTCTGTCGCCCAGGCTGGAGTGCAGTGGCTGGATCTCAGCTCACTGCAAGCTCTGCCTCCCGGATTTACGCCATTCTCCTGCCTCAGCCTCCCGAGTAGCTGGGACTACAGGCGCCCGCCACCTTGCCCAGCTAGTTTTTTGTATTTTTTAGTAGGGACGGGATTTCACCGTGTTAGCCAGGATGGTCTCGATCTCCTGACCTCGTGATCCACCCGTCTCGGCCTCCCAAAGTGCTGGGATTACAGGCTTGAGCCACCGTGCCCGTCCTGCGCTTAGCTTTTTAAAAATACTTTTATTTTCTGTTATTGTAAGATACAAGAGTGGAGGTAGGTGCAAAGTATTGTCAACTTGGTCGAGTGCTCCTGCAGTCTGGGATTAGAGGCTGGGAATCTCAGGGATGATTATAGTACAGCGTATTGGAACTTTTTGGTCAGAGAAACTTTCTGATCTACTTTTTTTTTTTTTTTTTTTTTTTGAGACAAAGTCTTGCTCTGTCACCCAGGCTGGAGTGCAGTAGCATAATCTCAAGTGCAACCTCCACCTCCCAGGTTCAAGTGATTCTCAGGCCTCAGCCTCCTGAGTAGTTGGCATTACAGGCATGTGCCACCATGCCCAGCTAATTTTTGTATTTTTAGTAGAGACTGGGTTTCACCATGTTGGCCAGGCTGGTCTCGAACTCCTCACCTCAAGTGATCCGCCTGCCTCAGCCTCCCTAAGTGCTGGGATTACAGGCATGAGCCACCACGCCCATTCGGATTCACTGTTTATATTTCAAAGCTGTTCAAACATAGATATACTGTAACAAAAGACAATGCAGTGCTTACACTCAGAACATGCAGTGCATTCTAGTTTTCAGTTCATTTTGCTAGTGCTGCTTATGACCAGTTAATCTATTTTACAACCCATTAAAGGTTTGAGAACCACAGTTTTTAAAAAGTAATCTAAAGACAGAGTAGTGAATTGAGATGTATTCTGAGTTTTTCTTCCTAATGGCCTTTTAAAAGTGTTTGTGTTTTGTATCTGGTGAAACACAGATCTCATACTAGGATCCTCAAATGAGATTTGGAATTTAAATTTTTTTTTTTTTCTTGTAAATTGAAAACATTCTGTCTGAATTGAGTTGCCTGTGAAAGATAACTGTAGTATAATAGAGTGCTTTCAAGGAAATTATCCGTCTGGCAGTTAAAGTTTAATTAGACTAAGTTTTGAACAAAACTCATAGTCAAAAAAAAGTGGATAAAATCCAACTAAAGAATATGTTTACATTTATTTTGCTTTTATACTTTTTCATGAAATTTATACTGAAGTTTTAAAATATTTTAATTGCATCAAATTAATTTGCCTTATTTGCTACTAACTTTGTCTTTGATTTCGTATCTATGCTTTTGATATTGAATGGGGAAAGACTTTTGTGCAACTATTTCACCAAGTATTTTTGCAGGGACACTTAGTCGGTCTGGATGAACCAGCTTCGGGAGGTGGGCAAGAAGCTCTGCTTAAACAAGAGCAAGCAAAAATCATTCGATTCGAGAGACAAGCAGAAGAATTCCTCAATGCAGTCTTTTATAGAAAAGGTTGGTTTCAGTGAAGATGATATTTAGCATCTGCTTGTCTTGTATTATTAATCTCCTTAATTTCAATGTCATTTTTAAAGTTCTTCTTAAAAACATTTTTCTTTATTGATGATATAATATTACATTGTTCTATATCCCTTGGGTCAAGTTCAAATTGGAATTAGGGTTAAGGTAAACCCTGTCACCACATTTAGGTTCTGATGTGATGGTGAGTTAATAGTTTAGAAAATTATTACGAAATTCTAAAAATGTTAAGCTTTCAGGAGTACTATATTTTGTTAGACAACTTATAGAGACAGTTACTGTTTTAATCACCAATAACTAAAACCAACTGTGATTTTTTTTTTTCTTTTAGTGATTCCAACCTGAAATTTCATTTGGAGAGAAAATGTAGTTATATCATAAAATTAGATTTGTAAGCTTTTTTTTCCTTGATACAGTCTTGTTTCACTAACATTTTCTATATTAGGGAAATTATTATTATGTAGTAAAACTTTTCCCACTGTATTTGAGGTGGCATTTAATAGCTCAACCTCTTGCATTTTTAAAATTTATCTTTATCCTTGAAACTTTTGTAGGCATGTTTTACATTTCTTTTGAAATACAGAAAAGTTCTTCAGTCATGGAGTCTTGAGGCTTATAAGTCCTTCATAGAGGCATTCAGATTCATTCTCTATTCACAATGCATAATTGCCATCAGCCAGAACCTTCAGGAAAGTTCCCTTCATATTCCCTTCTAGTGAACAGTCTTTACTTTTAGGAAATTCTAAATGGATTTATACTTCTTAGTTATACTTTTCCTCCATTTCCAAGATGGTGGTTACTATAATGGGTTCTGAAAGTTTCATACAAACTCTTGATAATCTTAAATATTCTTATTTAATCTTCAGCAGACTCAGTGATTCCATTTTCTTTAATAATTCTTCATATGTTCTAGTTTACACCTCTCATTCCTCTGGAAATTCCCTCCTTCCCTTTGACATTGGTTAAAAGTCTCATAAGTGCTGGTTCTGTTGGGTTTCTTTACAGTTGGACACTAGCTGGGCTTCTGCTTAATGTGATCAGTATTTCCAAAAGGTGGTGTGAAGTGTAGTGTCATATAAAATTAAGAAATGCAGAGATTATTGTCTGTGGCACTTTTTTCCCCATTTTCTTCCATGAGAACTCTAGGCAGAATTAAATCGTTCAGTACATCCTTAACTCTCTTTAAACACCCACTAGCATCTCCTGACCTAAATCTCGCAGCTCAGTCTCCTATGTCTTATTATTCCTGCACACTGCTCAGAATTCCAAAATTATGTTCAAAATAATTGTTGTTTTAGTTTTATGAACATTTGATTGTTACAAGCAAATTTAAGTATCAACAACTGGTAGAGCAGTTCTATCAGTTTGCTTGCCACATAAAATGTCTTTGCAGCTCCTCTCCTGAAGGATGTACACAGAGTCATTGATCTGATGTGGTGTTATAGCAAGCTTCATTATCTGAAAAGAGGACTTCCTCTCCCTAATTTACGTGGAGGAACCACTTTTCATCCACTCTTTGCTTAGGGGACATTAATAAGGTCAATCATAAGACTCGTACAGAAAAGTTCTGTCGCACTTTTCTACTAGTCCCATCCCTTTGTCTTAGAGGAATAACTTTAAAGTTTTTATAAAGTTTTTTTAAGAAATTAAGCTTTTGGGTTATAACCTTTGGGGAGGAATTCTTACCTCAGAATCAGTCTCAGGATAGATTTCAAGAGATGGGAATGCTCTGAAATTGTAAGTTGAGTTTATTTGTTTAAGTACAGGCATGTGATACCCAGAGAAAGAACTCTTGCTTTGGAATTTGGACATTTTCTTCCCCTTTATGTATTAATATTGATATTTTTAGATATAATTCTCTTGTAACCATCTCCAAGATAGCCATTAGTACTCTTTAAATTAATACCGAAAATGTTTAGTATCCAGGGATATGATGGACATTTTAATCTGAAGAGAATCTTTTGTTTTAATAAATAATTCAGATGCTTAGATTTGGTCCCTTGCTTCAAAGTATTGTAAATTCTATGTTTTAAATAATTTGTGTAAAGATTATGTATAGTTAAGTAGAATCAGAGATGGAATAAAAGTAGGCTTTTATGATATGGAATCCATAATTTCATTTTAAGAACAGTAAACCTTCTACAAATGTCATAATGACATTTCTTTTCAGCTTGCTTTGTCACTTGTATTAAAAAGGTTAGATCTGCCTTTTAAGATATACTGTGATGTAACATGTTTTTCTGCAGTTTTATTTTTGATCTGATTTGTTGCTTTTATTTGACTCAGTTGTGCTGTGTTCCCCTGGGTGTGGATATGTTTGTAGATGTGTATTTTAAGTATGTCAAAGAATGAAATTTGTTCAATAAATTTTCACAAGATAGAGAAATTCAAATGGCAGAGATGTAATTCATAAACACTGTCTTGTCTCATGACTGTTTTCATTCAATAAAGAGACAAGATTCTGCAGACATTGAGTGCTCAAAGATAGTGGTCTGTGGTCCTTGTCCTAATATCTTTGACTCTTCACAGAGCTCTTTATTAATACTACTTAAACACAGAGGCATCTCATACATTCATAAATTTTATTTTACTTTTTGTATGGAAATTTCCTTTATGTATTACATGTTCTCCAACTATTCAGGGTTGAAAAGGTAAACTAATGTACTAAAACTTGAAATTTATACAATAGTTCATATGGAGATTTATGTAGGGAGAAAAATGGGTCTTAACTGGAAAGTTAAATGACTATTAAGAAAATTCAGTGGATGGAGATATTTAAAAAGCAGGGTATGGATAAAATGTTTATTAAAACACTGAGGAACCATTTTCAGTAACTGTAGCAACTTCTGAACCTTACCTGGTTCCATAACTTTATTTTTAAACCACCGGAAATACTTATAGTCTCTATTTATGGAGAGGAAAGTTCGAGTTATAAACACTGCTTAGTATGACAGAAACATTATTACTAGTAGAGTGAGCCTCACTAAACCCCAGAAGATGAAATAAATAGCATAACTTTGTGAACATCTTCTGGTATTGAGTATCATCCTTCAGGGGGAAAAAAAAAGCCTGTTCTTGGGAGTCCTGTGAGGTTTTGATGATGTATTTGTTTGTTTGTTGTTTATTATGGAGATTTTAGATTTTAGTTAGTAATTAGAGTCAGCTTTTCTTTAACTTTATAAATATAAATTAAACTCTTAAGTTCCTTACGGCTCCAAAATACTGTGCGTAAAGTTATTTGCGTTCTATAGCTAATCTTTGAAAGACTAAAGAAACCTTGGTTTCCTGAGAAATGTCTTGGAAAGCCTGAAAAGTGTGGTGGGAAGCAAAGGTCACAGGTAAAACAGTAAGACCAGGGGAAGAGTTTTAATCGAGGGTCTATCACTAATCACCTATATAAATTTGTAGTGGCCACCTACTCTTTGGATCACATTTCCCTTTTTTTTTTTTTTTTTAAAGGACTGTTTCATGTTGATTGACCTATTTAGTATTCAGCTAAATTGAATACACACTTTAGACCAGGCAAGATTATGTATATAGAGGTACACAGAGGTAAACAAACACATTTTCTTCATTTTATTTTTTTTAAAAGGGCTATTTCATGCTGATTGATTTGATTGACCTGTTTAGTATTCAGCTAAATTGAATACACACTTTAGATCAGGCAAGATTAGGTATTTAGAGGTACACAGAGGTAAACACACACAGTCTCAGCTCTTGAGCAGCTTAGTCTTCCTGATTGACTATTATAGTGTGGTAATTATAAGGCATGATGATAATATATTTATACAAGTCATTTTCCCTTTCATCTTAACTTCTTTTGCCCTTCAAAGTCTCTTTCAGTGCTGAAAGTTTTTTGAGTTAATGAGTTCTTATGGTCTAAACTTAACACTGACTAGAAATTGATAATTTAGATGTTTATTTCATTATTTCCCTATTGTTTTACTAGTTGACAGAGTTTATTTAAAGTACCCTTGGAAAATATGTGGTTTTTCTTAGGTTTTTGAGATTTGGCATTTAAACACCTAGCCCAGAGGTTCTGAAATTGTGGTCCCCAGACCAGCAGCATCTAAGAACTTGTTAGAATGCCAGTTCTTGAGCCCACCCTAGAACTACTGAATCAGAAACTCTGGGGAGAGAGCCCAACAATCTGTTTTTGCAAGCCATCAAGGTGATTCTGATGAACATTAAAGTGTGAGAATGATTGCCCTAGCCTACAATGGATCTGAAAATTAAGTATCTCCTTTTATAATCTTGGTATGCCTTCTGTCTTTAATATAAAGTAAATTCAGCACTCATGAACTCAGTAATGCATTCTTCAAATATTTAGGAGAAGGTGACTGAGGAAAAAATCTAGGGAGACCTGATGTGACCTATAGGTATGTTAACATGAGAGTAATTATTTCCTAAGAGAAGGGTTTTGGGATTTCTGTGTCAGGTAAGTGATTCTTGCCCAGAAGATATTCTAGTTATTATCCCTTTATTTAATTTCATAATGTTCAATTATTATATGGGGGAAAATGTTTAGAATTATTTTAATGAAAATTTTATTTTTAAAAATCGACAACTCAAAAGCTTAGAAAATATAAGTCAAAGGGGAGATACTGTTTTTAAGATAACTGCATTTTAAGAAAAATAAAATGAAATTTTATGTTTACTTGAAAGCTGTTTTTTTTTTTTTTAGTACATTGTCCCACTTTAAAAGTAAATAAATCTTTATTTACAGACAGTCCCTGGGTCTCCGACCCCAATATTCCCCTAGTGGCCCGTGAGATCATGCAGCGAATGATCCAACAATTTGCTGCTGAATATACCTCAAAAAATAGCTCTACTCAGGACCCCAGCCAGCCCAATAGCACAAAGAACCAAAGCCTGCCGAAAGCATCTCCAGTCACCACCTCTCCCACGGCTGCAACTACTCAGAACCCTGTGCTCAGCAAACTTCTCATGGCTGACCAAGACTCACCTCTGGACCTTACTGTCAGAAAGTCTCAGTCAGAACCTAGCGAACAAGGTATGGTTTGGTGTCAAGGTCTCCTCTATCTTATCAGAATACTTTAATTTGGGGAGAAAAAAAAAAGCATCGGCAAGTAGAGCATCAGCAGCAATAATAGCATAAAAACTAATGTGATTTTTAAATTATTTCTTATTATGCAGTGATGGAGAAGTACAGCTAAAGTTGTTACAGCCTTACCTGTCAGCAGTTCGTGGTCATGATTGATGTACCACTCAGGAAAGTCAGGTGGTTAACAGTTGTCACTAATCTTTCATTTGCTTGATATTTATATAAGCATTTTATATTTTCCATAGTATTTTTATGTTTTTTAAACTCCTATGAAAAAGTAAGTTTTCCTCTTAACTATAAATTTTCTAGGACTAGCACCTGAGAAATATGCCTCTATTTGTAAGTATAAGTTATATGCTCTGCAAATGAGATCATAAGGAAAAACACGTATTTGAATTTTGAAAAAGAAACTACTAGGGTTACAAATAGAGAAAGCAGCAAAACATACTTTAGGTTGTTAAATATATTCAATGTTTTATAAATACAGAAACACATACATAAACACACATATCCACTGACTAACTTGAAAGTATTTCCAAAAGGGAATTTGTTGATGAGGACACTAATTAAGTGATGAAGTTAAGAGGTTATCAGTTTTGTTTAACAAATGTTTCTTGAGTCTCTGAAGTTTATTTTCTTCAGTAGGTATTCCTGTTGCTTTGTGATCTCATTTTACCTTTAATTTCACAAAAATTGAAGCAAGCATTTCAACTCAGCCACTGTTTGAACCACTACAAGTTGTAAATTGGTGATGTCTGTACTAATGAGATTTTATTGTCATAGAAATCTTCAGTATACAGAAAGGTTATGAGATTATGTGGATTTATTGATGAGAAATACATGCTTATTTTGGAAAATACATTTAATTCTTAACCTCTTTGAAATAAATTTTGAGTAGTTTTCCTTTGCTTTTATCCTTTTCCTGTGTGGTGAACAGCAAACAAAATATGTGAGTTCTGAGAGATTTATTGACAGGAGACTTCTACTTGTTCACATTTCTCATGGACCTTTGGTTACCGTATTTACAAAGTTGTATCTTTTTTATTGATGACTGTTTTCATTTCCACAAATTGGTAGTTTTCATTAAAGATCTCTTCACTCTAAATATTACGTCAGAAGCTTCAGGTTTATTTAGGAGAATGACAACATAGAATTATATTTAAACTATTAATGGAGGTTAGCATAAAATGATACCACTTAGTCTAATTTAACTGGTTATAACTACTGTTACACTTAAGAGATAATACATTGTATTGACAGCATGCTCTTACAAAGAGGAATTTGAACTACATGATAGCATTATAGTATGTAGACTTCAAATGAAGTAAAAAAATTTTAAATTATATTTCCTTAATGAATGTGTTTTCAACTAAAAAGCACAATATTTTTAGTGGTAGACTTAAAATATATTGCCTGTTTGATTAGACAAATTGACTATTTGACTTGTCTTTAAATAATAGTGTCTTTGGTTGGAAATGTTGTAAGCAGTACATTTGCTTCTTAGATGTATAATTGGGTTAGATGTCTAATAGGATAATTGGTTCTATAAGCTTATAATTATATTTTTAGAAATATTAGTGACTCTAAAGGATGAAACTCTTACTTATGAGTGTAGTGATTTTTTGTTTACAAACTCAGTTGCCTGTTTATTTCTAACAGCCTGAAATAAAATGTCCTCTGATACAATTTGTAAGTAGCTTCTACCCTGGGGTAATTTTTAATGTAACTAGATTGTAAGACCCCTCTGCTGGCCAACTGAAAGTCAAAGACATTGTGTATTATCTTGTTCTGTTAATTTCGGTCAGAGTGGTAGCTTTAAAAGATTTCTTTTCCAGGTATTTCAATAAGGAGAAAAATGACTTTGAGGGAAAAGAAAATCTTCTAATTTTATGTATTAATAACATGAATTTGCGATTTGGTCTAGTTGCAGTAAAAAATGGTTGTACTTCCAGGCTCTCATCAATATCAAAACAGTTTCATTCTTCTTTCTTTCAGCTTTCTTCACTAATTTTTAATGTCTTCTTAATTGAAAAATTCTTGCATTCATAAAATCCAGCAATTGAATTTTGAATCTCTGCAAATTTTTTTAAAAGACTGAATACAGGCCGGGCGCGGTGGCTCACGCCTGTAATCCCAGCACTTTGGGAGGCCAAGGTGGGTGGATCACCAGGTCAGGAGATCGAGACCATCCTGGCTAACATGGTGAAACCCTGTCTCTACTGAAAATACAAAAAATTAGCCGGGCGTGGTGGCGGACGCCTGTAGTCCCAGCTACTCGGGAGGCTGAGGCGAGAGAATGGCGTGAACCCAGGAGGCGGAGCTTGCAGTGAGCAGAGATCGCACGACTGCACTCCAGCCTGGGCGACAGAGCGAGACTCCGTCTCAAAAAAAAGAAAAGAAAAAAAGATTGAATACAAGTATACATTTTTTATAGTGGTCTAGAAAACTATTAGGACACACGCAAATCATTAACTGATTCATCTTACAGACCATCTTGTTTAGTATATACATGTGCTTTAATGACAAAAACTTACATTTAAAAACAATTTTTATATCTTACTTAAAAATTTCTATATCCAACTTGTATGTACTTTTGGAGTTTCAGGTAGATTTAGCTCTTGAGGGATTTGGTTCTATAGTTTGTATGCCGCTGTGGGACATTAAAAACTTGTATGCTTTGATCAAGGAAAATTTAGAAAATGGAGTCTTAAAAATTCTGGTAACAGCGGACCTCATGCTATGTAAACTGCTATTTCTAGTATTTCACTATATCTTAACATCTTCAGTAATATGTTTTACCTTTTCTTTTTGCCCCATTAATAATATATTTAGCACTTGAGGATATTAAGTATAACATGCCTTGCTAAATTTATGTTGCTTCAGGATTGAATTGATCTTGTAACTCAAATATATGACTAGCGTATCTGCTTAGTTGAATAAGCCTACTTACTGCTTTTTCATTTTTAGCCTATTCAGTTTACATTTGCTCCTAGCTTTTAATATCCTCAGGTGTTTCTTTGTGTCTCTGCAGACGGTGTACTTGATCTGTCCACTAAGAAAAGTCCATGTGCTGGCAGCACTTCCCTGAGCCACTCTCCAGGCTGCTCCAGTACTCAAGGGAACGGGTAAGGGAGAATATTTGTAGCCTTACACAGTTTCATATAGATAATTCATCAAAGGTTGATGCCAGTCTCCCTTTTACATTTTAAAAAATAACCCTTCTAAGTAAGTCATTTATAAATATGGACCATAGATCAAGTAAAAATGCAATCTGTGCAAAGTAAAATTGGCTAGTACAGATGAGTTTTTGTCAGTTTAGTACAAATAGTAAATAACCATGAGTATGGCAATTATTTCTTTAGACTTTTTGTTGTGGCATGTTTTGGAGTGTGAAACTCAAGTTAAATAATTCTAAAGTTTAGATGTAAAGACAGTGTTATGTGTGCTGAAGCTGTTTAATGAAAATTGAGCTCCAATACTTGGTATCTCTAGTGGGATTTGTGTGTATGTGTGTTCATTTTTGTTTGTTTCTTTTGGGTTTGGTTTTGGTGGTTGATTTAAACTGTACTTTAACTCTGGCAGTTCAGAAAATGTAGTTTTCTGAAAGACTGATTGTAGATGTTGATGCATAACCATCTTAGGCTACCAAGACATTATTACTTGCTCAGTTTTGATAACTCTTAGGAGACTAAAGTAGATTCTCTGACTCCCTGATTTTATAGTATAAGAACTGTCTTCTGCCTGTGTGTATCTAATAACCAACTAGAAAAGTCAGATATTAATAAAGACATTCAGATACCATGTTGAAAAAGCATTTCTATAAAACTGTGTGACAAAAAATAAACTTTATCTAGATATGAAAAATAACTTGGTAAGTTTAAATTAGTTAATACTTAGTCTTACTTAACTTTCAAATTATCAGTGTGAGAAAGTTACTTAGATATTAAAGGAACAAGTGGATGCTAAGTGGACTAACCTTTTCCAACTTACTGTTAACTACCTTCAAATAGAAGAATTCCTTTACAGACTTCTAAAATCTCCCTTTCTCTAAAATTCCAAAACTTTTCATTTCCAGAAAGTATTAATTTAATCCATTATGCATAGTTTACTAATCTTTTTCTTAACCCTTTCTTTTCACTATGGTTTATACTAGATATAAGTCAGCATGTTCCCAAATCTTTGGGTTCTATTTATATATCAAAAGATACTTGAGCCAGGCTTCATGGCTCACGCCTGTTAACCCAACACTTTGGGAGGCTGAAGTGGGCAGATCACCTGAGGTCAGGAGTTCGAGACCAGCCTGGGCAACATGGCAAAACCCATTCTCTACTAAAAATACAAAAATTGGCCAGGCGTGGTGGTGTGCACCTGTAGTCCCAGCTACTCAGGAGGCTGAGTTGGGAGGATTGCTTGAGCCCAGAAGGTCACAGCTGCAGTGAGCCATGATCACAGCACTGCACTCAAGCCTGGGTGACAGAGCCATACCCAGTCTCCAAAAAAAAAAACCTTGAGTTGTGTAATTTAAGGACACATGTAAAAGTCCATGTGCAGTTTGCATAAACACATCTTTGCTTAAGATTCACTGTAAACTTGGCTACCAGGTTCATGTATTATATGGCTGAAGTTGCTTTTTTTATCCCTCTGAATGGAAAGTGTTTTCTACTGGTTTTATGGAAGAAAAATGCACCAATAGGATTGCCCATCTTTTAGTTGAATATTCAGTGTTATCCTAATTGTGTTACTGATGATAGTAGTCCCCATACAGTTTTGTAGAACATAACTGGTTTATCATTTCTGCGAAGCCCTGTTTTACGCCTAGTTAATGTAATCACCCCCTTGGGCGTGTTTTGCCACATGTCAGTCTTAATATTGATAATCTTTCTCTATTGTGAAAGTCAAAACCTTACGAATTAACTTTGTCTAAATAATTGATTTTTTAAACATTATTTGAAAGCCGTCCATTTGAAATTTCAAAATAGGTGTTTGATATTTCAAGAAGGGAGGTTTTTTTTAAGCCAGAGAAAACTGCTAAAAATTTGTTATATCCCTCTGACAGTAATTACTTTGAGTAGAACTTAAGGGTTAAATAAAGAGTAATTTCTTTTAAGCTTGGATTATTGCAAATGGAAAATCATGATACTCATGTATCTGCAACTAGTAGTGTTTTAAAATGAAGACGTGTGGTAAGTTATAATGCATTGGGTCTTTCGGTTTGGTTTGTTGGGGAGTTTTTTTTTTTTTCTCCTTTGGGGCTGTTAGCCATATATACATATTTTCCCCCCCAAGGAAAATAAGCAATATTATTTGGAATTGTTTGATTTTTGATGATGAATATCAACTTGTTTGTGGGATAAATGAGCAATTATCTATGGGTTCCAGTAATGTATATGGTTTCAGTTTTAAAACTAGTTGTCATGAATGTTGAATATATTGAATTAAAATAACTAATTTGGCTTACTCTTTTATTACTGTACTTGTTTAGTGGTAACGTCACATTGGCAACACAATTCTGTGTAGATCTATGGAGACTGATGATTACTTTGTAATTAATAATTAAGATGCTATTTTCAGACAGTTGCGCGAAACTTTTTCTCCGAAAATTTGTGAACCCAACCAGAGACCAGCTGACAGGTTTAATTTTTCTTTGCCCAAAAAGCTCCTGATTTTTTTTCTTTTTCCTTTTTCCTTTTTTGTGAACAAGTTTTAAAACTAACTGCCGAGACCATTTTTTTTTTAATTTTAGAGAAAAATAAATAAATAAACACAAAGTGATGTTACCCAAGCAAGGCCTTCTAATAAAGGAGTGGTCCCCTCACCCATCCCTCCCTACCTGTGCAAGTCCTGCTCACATCAGTTTCCTTCCATCCAATTAGGCGACCTGGGAGACCCAGCCAGTACCGCCCAGACGGACTTCGGAGTGGTGATGGGGTACCTCCAAGAAGCTTACAGGATGGAACCAGGGAAGGTTTTGGACACTCCACATCACTCAAAGTTCCACTGGCTCGATCCCTGCAGATTAGTGAAGAACTACTGAGCAGAAACCAATTGTCCACAGCTGCCAGCCTTGGGCCATCTGGATTACAGAATCATGGACAACACTTAATATTATCCAGGGAAGCCTCTTGGGCAAAACCACATTACGAGTTCAACCTCAGCCGTATGAAGTTCAGGGGAAATGGTGCACTCAGCAACATCAGTGACCTTCCTTTTCTTGCAGAAAACTCTGCTTTTCCAAAAATGGCACTTCAAGCAAAACAAGATGGAAAAAAGGATGTGAGCCATTCATCTCCTGTAGATTTAAAGATACCACAAGTTCGAGGAATGGATCTTTCTTGGGAGTCTCGCACTGGTGATCAGTACAGCTATAGCTCTTTGGTAATGGGTTCACAAACGGAGAGCGCGCTTAGTAAAAAATTAAGGGCTATTCTTCCAAAACAAAATAGAAAAAGCATGTTAGATGCTGGACCCGATTCTTGGGGCTCAGATGCTGAGCAGTCTACCTCTGGACAGCCATATCCCACATCGGATCAAGAAGGAGACCCTGGCTCCAAGCAGCCTCGGAAGAAAAGAGGGCGTTACAGACAGTACAACAGTGAGATACTGGAGGAAGCAATCTCAGTGGTTATGAGTGGAAAAATGAGTGTTTCCAAAGCTCAGAGTATTTATGGGATTCCCCACAGTACACTGGAGTACAAAGTAAAGGAGAGGCTGGGCACTTTGAAAAACCCTCCAAAGAAAAAGATGAAATTAATGAGGTCGGAGGGGCCAGATGTTTCTGTAAAGATTGAATTAGATCCCCAGGGAGAGGCAGCACAAAGTGCAAATGAATCAAAAAACGAGTAGGAATACTGTAGAGTGCCAATTACTGTACAAACTGGGTGAGCACTACTGCATCATTGTTCAGCTATCATTGCTTGCACGTAATTTCATTTACTGTGACACTTGTTTCTTTGCAGATTTTGCATTGACTTGTGTGTACAGAGATGAAATGTGCATTCTGAATGTTGCATATTTTAAATTTTTCATGTGCAGTATGGCTCGGAATATGTTTGGCCTTTTGCATGTTTCTCTACAAAAGAGAATTGAGTTACCTCACAGAGAACAGATACATGGAAGTGGACTCCTTGCCTGTAGAGCCTGCATGCTTTTTTGTTTTGTTTTTTTGTTTTTTCTTAAGTTATATTTGTTTTTACTTTTTAAAAAAGAAGAGGAAAAAAAGCCCCCTTTTAGAAACTACGTCTGTCATACTGGGAGCTTTATCACTGCAAATTGGAAAGCCATCTTATAATACAAAATTACTCACATTTTTCATCTACGATTCAACTAATTGAAGGATTAAACTAAAGAAAAAACTAAGAAGAACAATGAACCTTTGAATTTGAGAAATTTGATTATTCACTGACATAATTATTGGGTCATTTATAGTTACATTTTGTAATTTTCTTCTCACTATTAAATTTACTTAACAAATTAGCAAGCTATTAGTGCTCACCCAGAGGGGAAGGCGGTGGAAAATGTGCACACACTACCTTCAGAAATGCTTCAGTTAATTACTTTGAACACTACCTTTGCTGTAATTTCATTTGAGATTTTCTAAGGGTAGAATTTGGTCTCACCAACAAGTGAGGATATAGCCTTATCTCATGGAGGACGAGCTCCGTATTTACTCAGGAGCAGTCAGGGTACATTACATAAAACAATGGAGGATGCCTCATTTTAGCAAACTAGGTTTCTTTGTAATCTTCAGTCCTTTTACAGAATTGATGTGCTAACTGACAGAATATCGTTGCAGCAAGATATTCAAGATCTGTTTATTGGGGATGGGAGAAATAGGGAAAGAAATGTGTGTAAGTAATTATGATATTGCAAAAGTGATACTTAGATTTTACAGCCTCAGTAGTCTGCCCAGTATCCACGTTAATGAAGGATCCATGTTTGTAGTGAGAAAAAAAAAACAACCCCAAGGTAACCTGATAAGATTTAGGATGCATATCAGTTCTAACAATAATTCAATCAGAAGTCAAACTCATTGGAATTCCTTTTTTAACTGATCCAAATACTAGTAGAAGGGTGGGAGAGATTTCCTTTTTTTTTTTTTTTTTTTTTTAATTTTGTTGGTTAGAATTGTTTTCTCTTTTTTTGGCATCCTACATAATACCCCCTTCTTGACTTTTTCTGATAATTAGCTGATATTCATGGTTGTTTAGCACACAGTTCAGGACCTTTGAGATCATGTTTGTATAAGCACTCCTTGAAGAATATCTTAAGCTTTTTTTGAGATGGGCTTTTAAAATGAAAGTAAGGAAAGTTTATTTTCTGCGGTTTTTGCAAGAATAAGCAAAGCCCATGGAATTTAATTTTTCATTGTGATCAGATTAAAATTACTATTTGTGCAAAACAAAATCCACACCACATATATTGTATATTCTAATCTGCTGAGAAAGGTGGTCAGGCCCTTCTAAATGCTTAACCAAAAACAAACATTGGAGTTTCAGTATTTAAAATAACATTAAACTTGGAGCATTGGTTAGATGTTGATTTCAGATGGATACTAAGAGTTTGAGGGGAGGTCCAGATATTTCCAAGGCATAAATTTTTGCCTGGAAACTTTGGAGCAACTAATTAAATTAGGTTAAGTTTTCCCTCTGCAACCTGTGTGTTCAAAGGTTAGGCACACCATTGCTGTTATTAAAATACATGCACTGCTCATTCTTGACATAGCTTGGGTATGGGTTCCTCTTGATTTGGTTATTTTGTGTAGCAGTTTAATCAGTGGATAACTGAGCCTGTTTCCCCTTAGATTTCTAGACTTCTTAACAGAAAAAACAGTTTGGGTTGAGTAGCATTTTATGATTCTACAATATTTTGTCACCTAGCTGGAAGTTGCAATAAAAATCCTTATGAAATGTATGGTTTTCATCTGCAATTGAAGGAAATCTTAGAAAGTTTGCTGAAAGCAAAGGACTAAGTTTATGAAGGAACGCCTCCTTTGTTACACACTTAAGAATTTGTCAGCACACAATTAATTGCAGCCATAGTACCTTTTTGTGTAATGTTTGGGATATTCAGTAGCCCAGGATTGCTGCAAAAAGGTTCTTTGAGAAAATTAATTTGTGCTTGCTTTTATTCCCTCTCAGAAAGGCATCACTAAAGGCCCATTAAAAATCTGGCCCTAAAAGTTCAACTTTTGTAGAGTTTACTGTTCAGAGAGGTTTAATCCTATGTGGTAGTCTATATTAAAGTGATGTATGAGTTGAGTTATGTAAATTTTGTCATTGTAGTGTACATGGAGTGATCATTTTACTAACATAAATATTTTCTATGTGTGTTTCAGTGGATGACAATCGAGCAGCAGAAGAATGGTGTGCCTACCCTTTAATGCTGCAGTTTAAATAAGAGAACTTGTATTGTGTCATTTCAGATTGTAGGCTGAGAGTTGTAAATAGTGAAAATTTGAGTACTTCTATTATTTGTTTTGGTTAGAAAGTGAATTTAAAAAACAAACCAAACTCTAAACTTTCTCAGATTAAAAGTCCTGAGACCTGAAGATTGTAATATTCATGTCTGTGAAGCTTTTAAACATTACACTTGAGATCAGTCATGACTTGATATTCAGGTAAATTTTCTTTTCCAAGAAGCTTTTGAATAAGCATATTTCCTCCAAAGGTCTCTCTCTTTCTCTCTCTTTTTTTGAGTGTAGATTATTTTAAAGCACTAATTGCATTACATTGGTAACTGCAATATAAAATAGCCATTATTGTTTTGTGAAGCATGGTTGAAATTAGCTAGTGGTCCCTTTTAAATTTCATGAGCCTCTCAAAAAAGAAAAATAAAAAAAAAAAAAACAAAAAGCTGCTGGAATATTTCGAAAGATATATATTTTACCTTATTATAGGTTTTGTAAAGTTAGTTTGTAATATTCAGGTGCACTTTTAATGTTAAATTTTGTGTTCAGAGTTCCATTATACCATGTATTTCTCGGAGGTGGCTCATCACACGGCTGACTGGCAGTCTTGGTGCCGCAGTGATTCCTTAATATTTGATTTATCTCTTGATTTGCCACTATTCTGTATTGGCACTTTCAGTGTAGATATTCTGGTTTGGGGATGTCCTCACAAATGTGTAATAGAGATTGGTCTACTTAGCACGCTTAATTTCTGCTAATCAGAGTTTTGCATGGCCCAAACAACAGTTGACCATTTTTATGGTATGGGAAAGTGTAGTTCACAACTGTCTTTGTCATGAAAGCTGTTTTTCCTCACATTTTCCAGTAGGCAGATAACATTACTTAAATTATTAATATATAACACTCTTGGAACTATTGATAGGAAATAATGTATTTAAAATAATTTTTTGCATTTTCAGAGAACCTTGATATTATAGGGTAGATACGCTATGGCACTATAAAATGAAAAACACTAATTCTGTGCAAGGATATCTAGTTGGTATTTTTATCTTTAGCTTTCTCATTTCTGAGACAGCGTGGTCATCCAGCTTGATAGTAATGTAGTATATTACTTTGGTCAGTGGGCTTATAAGTGACTCTGAATTATGTTTGTGATGAGCTATACACTTTTTTCTGTTCCCCAAATACCATGAAGGACAAGGTCACTCTTTCAGGAAAAATAATTTATATTTGTGTATAATACTTTTTAATATTAAGTTTGTTGTTCTGAAGTTTAGATGTTGCTTGATAAACCTTTGCTGCAGCAGATCATGAATATGAGTAAGGCTTTGTGTGATAATAGGGGTCCTTATGTGAAGTTAATTACTGTTCAGTTCTGGTGAGCAAGCTCAACAAGTGTGAAGTGTGTATTAGCTTTATTTGGTACACTTTTACTTTACAATATTGAAGTGCTTTTAGAACTCTGGTTATCTTATATAAACCGTTACCTCAACCAATTGGCATTTCTTTTCCCCAACATTTATCTTAGCTATAGTATGAGCTATGTGGGATCAGATGGTAAAAACTATAAAAGGCACAATGAGAAGTTTAGTTCCCAAGTTTCGGAGAGAACTCTAAATTAGACTAAAAACAACTACCTGTTAACGCCAATATCATAACTACCTTCTGTCGTTAGGCAGTACATAGCAACCTTTGAGCTGCTAGTGAGCTATCTGTTCTCCCTCTACCCCGAAGTAAGCACACAGTGCCAGGCCTGGTTCTAAGCCTTTGTGATTCTCTTACATCTCATTGACCCATAATAGTGAAGCATGGATTCATTTCTTTTCATAAAACAAATTGAGTCAGCTCGATGTCAGAAGCTGAAAATATTTTGAGTAGTTGTAGCAGTTATATGACAGATCGGCATCATTTTCTTTAACAGCTTTTATCTTTGTAGATTTCCTTTTGAGACCATGTATTTTTGCTTTTATAATTCTTTCATTAAATGCCAGAGGTTGTTTTCATATTAACCAGTCTTTTCTGTGTATTCAGGTTGCTGTCATTGGTGATAGAATATGGCAATAGACAGAATTGTGCTCCACTTTATGTTTTATAGGAGATATTGAAAGTTATACGTTAAATTTTGGCCTTCTTGAAGATATCAAAGATTGTTTTCCTTGTTACCTTTAATTAGAATTTGGTCTTCATTAATGCTTTGGTCAGGCTAGTATTACTAAAAACTTGATGGCTTCAGCAGGACAGCCCATTTAGGAGACTATTAAGCTATCTAGAAATTTTTTAAAGAAAATGAATTGCTTTCAAAATCTGCAAAGGAAAAACGTATAATTGTGGTACAAAGAAGACAGAACTCCAGGCTCTTTCTTCTTAGTTTATTTTGGTTTAATTCTGTACTGGAGACTTGAATAGCATTTGTGAACATGGTGATGGAAAGAAAAATAGAGGACATTATTTGTGTATCCTCATTCCTGAATAATCTTGCAGTCACCTTTTAAAGAAGCAGACGTTAGCCCTGTAACACAACACTGTAGCTATAAGCCCTAAGTGTTCGGAAGGAGATTGGGGTGGGGAGGGTGGAGTAGGATGGAAAAAGCATGTAGACTTCTGAGAAGAGGCTAAAAATTCTGCCCTGTGATACTAAAAATGAGTCACAAGATAATATGGTGAAGTTATGCCATCTTGATTTGATAGAAAAATCTTTTAGATTGTTTAAAAATGAGAATTGAGGCTAATTAATGTTGATTTGACAATAGAGCATGAGCTAATTCTGCAGCTGTTTGGGGGGTAATTTTACGGTTTCCAGTTCATTTAGAGCTGTATCAAGAAAAGCTAAAAAGCAAGCACTTTTAGTTAATCATAGATTTATTGGATGTAGCAAATATTATTATAATATTTAATCTCTATTATTTGAATGTGGAAATGAACTTTTTTACCCCATCTTGAACTGTCATTGAACATGCTCAAGATGATCAACACTGGAAATGACCCTACACACATACCAAAAAAATCTAAAGCAGTAAGACATATTTGAAGATCCATACCTCTTAAACTTTTTAGATTTGTCTTGGGAAAGAATTTATGAACCTGTAACCAGTATTAGTGCAGTCTTGGGTTCCTTGTTCTGCATAATTGCACCCTTTCTCAGGTATGTCCTGACAACATAAATTTTAAAATAATCTCTTTAGAGATTAGATTCTCAGTGGATAGTGTGTAAGGGGACTAGGGGTGGGGGGCTGGGGGTAGTTGGACACAGGACACTGACACAGTAGAGCAGGGATTTTTAACAGTCAATAGCCAAATAGAATTTCAGTCTACAATATTTTTACCCCCTCAGAATGAGCGAAACAACTTCTATTATTTGGTATGCCCGGTGCTACACTCCTAAAAGTCTTTTTTTTCATCCAGGTGGCTTTTTTTATTTTTCCTGCTTGGTGGTGGAAGGTTATATAGCAAACTTCACTGTCACTAGGAAAGCACTTGTCCAAAATGTTTAAAGTACTAGAAAAGGGATAATTCAGCACTTTTTCTGTTACAACACTAAAGTCTTAATTTATCTTCAGAGTCTTAGGTACTGTAAGTTTTAGGATGATTATTTAGAAATATAAAACATACTACATAATATGGGGTCAGATCACATTTATATAAATCTTATTTTAAAAAAAGACAATAAATAACATTTTGTACCTTTCTAGCAATTCCAAGTGATTGCCTCATTTTCTCTTATTAAGCATTTCAAGCTTAAGAATTTGGAATTTGAGAGAAGGTGAGGGGGAAGATTCCCCAAAATAAAAATTTGTTTCAGACCATTTTAGAAAAATAAATCACTAGGAAAATGGGTAGGGATTCTCTCCCCCTTTAAGTCTTCAGGGAATGAGCAGTATTTAGAATCTTTGGCTGAAATTCAAGCCTTTTTACTTTGTAAATTTTTAATATTAATTCACTGACATGCTTTTTACACCAGAGGACTGAAAATGGATCTTAATGTTTTTAAGTTGTGGAAGGGTATATTTCTAAAACAAGGGGGGATGATTAACTAGGTTAGTATTACCAGCATTAGTAAGTTTAAGGAATTTTAGTATGTAATAGCAAAGTGTTTGATTAAAAGTCTAATCCTATATTGCTAGTCAAAATTAGTTACATTCTGATCTAGGAATGGTAATAGTCATTGGATATTGATATGCCGTGCTGTCAGAAAACCAGACTAAGATAGAAACCTTTATCTGACTCCCACATGTTGCTTATTCTGGTGGGATGTATACTTTACAGCAGCTTATTGCTGCTTTGAAAAAAAATGTATAAACTATACATTTGGAGTGTTTGCATATAATTCTTTATAACCTCCACTTAAAGCTGTCAGACATTGGTATTTTATCAGTCCATACTGTTTAATAAAACTAATGTTCTTAGGAATCCAGCTTGTACACACTGTTTAAAAACCCTCAGGGACAGTTTACACACTCTTCTCACTCAATTCAGGTACTTTGATGCTATTCTTAAACCTAACAGTGACTTGTATTTTTCTGTTTTGCTTTTATTTCAACGTGCTGGTAGCACATCTGATGAATGTCAACTTTAAAAACTCAGTTCAGGTATCCAGGTATAACTCAGCCAAACAGATTTTAAAGCTGCATATAACTCTCCAGCACATGGTGCCTCACACTCTTATAGTGGCATTCTATATATTCAGTTATTACTACTGAGCAGATAATATGGGGGTTCCTGTTAACAGTGTATTTTTTTTTAAAGTACATAAATGTATAGCCAGCACACTACACACACACAAACACACACACACACACACAGTTAAACTATATATTTTTAAATGCCACTAATAGCCAGCACAACTAAAACAAAAGACATTCCTAACTGCTCTGTAAGCTGTTAACAGATGCAGTTCCTTCTTGATGTGGCTCTTGCTTCTTCACGATAACTACTACTAAATTCAAGCACTGGTCCTTGGGTGTCTGACCTCTACATTCTAGTTTATGCAATGTCTTTAGAGAATTTTGTGCACTGGCCACTGTGATGGAACCATTGGGCCAGGAGTGCTTTGAGTTTATCAGTAGTGATTCTGCCAAAGTTGGTGTTGTAACATGAGTATGTAAAATGTCAAAAAAAATTAGCAGAGGTCTAGGTCTGCATATCAGCAGACAGTTTTGTCAGTGTATTTTGTAGCCTTGAAGTTCTCAGTGACAAGTTTTTTCTGATGTGAAGTTCTAATTCCAGTGTTTTAGTCCTTTGCATCTTTAACGTTAAGACTTGTCTCTTAAAATTACTTTTGTTTTCTGCAGTGCTATCTGTGGTTAACAAAATAGATTATTCCTCTGCTTTAATATTTGATATCTTACATCTAAAATAAATTCTCTCCACATACAAAACCCATAGTCTTTGGAGATATGGAAAATGGCATCTTTCAGATTTCTAGAAGTTCAAGTGTCATACAACAAAACAGGAACCCCCTTTACTCTTATGGACCTCATTTCAATATACTGTTTACAGTTTGATGGAATTGTATAATTTAATATTTCTCTTGTACTGTAGTTTATATTTATTTACAGATTTTTTTTGTACTGTGTGATTTGAACTTTTTGTTCCTCGCTATGATCAATGTTTATGTAGTAGAGCACTTATGATCACAAATTAAGTTTTTTGGTTTGATTGCACTACATTAAATTTTTTAATGCAGTTCTGATTTTTGACTGGACTAAAACTGTGTCTTAATGTATGTGATGAGTACTTAAAATTTTAATCCATGTGGTCCCCCCCTTTTTTGTTTTTTTGTTTTTTTCTGCATTGTACGTCAAAAGCGCTAGTTCTTTCGTGCATGTGTAAGATTTAATGGTTCCATTGTATAATTTGACCATGACATTTTGGAGAAACATTCCCAGCTGTAATGTTGTGTATGGTAGTTCTCACTGGATGCTAGACTTTGCAAAACCACTATTCTTCTAATAAATTTTGTTGTGAAAAACTGTTTCTAAAGCTTGGTTTCTACTTCCTAAGATTTTAGTGCTTTTTGAAAAATTCACAAAATGGGTAAGAGTTGGATTGTACTCCAACTCTAAATACACATGGTAATCAAAAGTGATTTTTTGGGATAAATTCTTTCTAGATGAAATCTCTTAAAGTTAGTGCTATGAGATTCTGCTTTCATAATTCAGGTGCAATACTGCCTTGTAACTCAGTGTCTTTACTCATTTGATACCTCGGCGCTCAGATTACCTCAGTTTTCTTTATTGGATTATTCATTTTAAAAAATGTATTCAGTTAAACAAGATACAGTGATGTTTTCGTAATACCTTCTTCTGTCTTGAGTGAGTTTTGTATAATTTTCTTAAGAGTATAAAACTTAATGCCAGGATTCCTTATCAGAAAATAATAGTGACTATTTTTTGTTTGCTGTTTTCTTGAGGCATACGTATGAAAGCAACATTGTCAGTCAATTAAGGTTATATAGTGGTTCTCATTCTTGGCAGGATACTGATAATTCCTTTTACCAGAAGACATAAAGAACAGAGTATATGTTGGTCAACATTTACATTTTTTTTTTTTTTTGAGACAGAGTCTCACTCTGTCACCCAGGCTGGAATGCAGTGGCCCAATCTCAGCTCACTGCAAGCTCCACTTCCCGGGTTCACACCATTCTCCTGCCTCCGCCTCCCGAGTAGCTGGGACTACAGGTGCCCTCCACCATGCCCAGCTAATTTTAAAAATATTTTTAGTAGAGATGGGGTTTCACCACTTAGCCAGGATGGTCTGGATCTCCTGACCTCATGATCCACCCGCCTCGGCCTCCCAAAGTGCTGGGATTACAGATGTGAGCCACCGTGCCCAGCCTTAAATTGTTTTTAGAAATTAAATGTATAAAGAAACTTTGCATTATAAAGTGGTGCCTTTTCTAAAGTGGTTAGGAGAGCTGAATTCTAGTACATTATGATTAGAAATAAGAGAAATATAGTTCAGAAAACTGCTTTTTCAAGCTCATGATATAATTACCTGTAGGCAGTTTGAAGTGATTTTTGATAATTTGTAATGGTGGTTTTGGTTTTGTTTGTTTTTTGAGATGGAGTCTCGCTCTGTCACCCATGCTGGAGTGCAGTGGTGCGATTTTGGCTCACTGCAACTTTCATCTCCTGGGTTTAAGCAATTCTCCTGTCTCAGCCTCCCGAGTAACTGGGACTACAGGCGCATACTACCACGCCTAGCTAATAGCTTTTTTGTATTTTTAGTAGAGACGGGGTTTCACCATATTGGTCAGGCTGGTCTTGAACTTCTGACCTCAGATGATCCACCCGCCTCAGCCTCCCAAAGTGCTGGGATTACAGGTGTGAGCCACCGTGCTTGGCCTCTAATGGTGTTTTATATTTAAAGATGATGCTATTGTTAATTGGTCTAGTTTATCTTTTAATAGTTTTTGTCACAGACTGGCTATCTAGCTGTTTTCTGCCTTTGGTCTGATGTTTATAAAATAGCAGTTTATATTAGTACTACAGACTTGTTCTGTTGGCTTTATTTGTTCCCCTTAATTATGCCACATACTTAATCAAATTTTTTTTAGAAAGCTAATTATTTTGGCCGGGCGCAGTGGCTCATGCCTGTAATCCCAGCACTTTGGGAGGCCGAGACGGGTGGATCACGAGGTCAGGAGATCGAGACCATCCTGGCTAACATGGTGAAACCTTGTCTCTACTAAAAATACAAAAATTAGCCGGGCAGGGTGGTGGGCGCCTGTAGTCCCAGCTACTCGGGAGGCTGAGGCAGAAGAATGGCGTGAACTCGGAAGGCGGAGCTTGCAGTGAGTGGAGATGGAGCCACTGCACTCCAGCCTGGGCGACAGAGCGAGACTCCGTCTCAAAAAAAAAAAAAGCTAATTATTTCACTGTAAGTTCCAAAGCCATACTTGTTTATTGTCATTTCCTGCCATTATTCATTATAAACTGGCAGCCAGATCAGTAGTAAGATTACAGTTTAGCATCTCATAAATGAATTTGCCTTATTTTAGTGATCCTATCTTCAAATTGATATTCAGCTCTTCAGTTATAAAGGCCCTATTTAAAGAAAGGACTTTTTCTTTAAAACTGGAATTTTCTCTGATTCTGCTGCTATTTTGGAATTTAATTCAGGGGGCCTTATGTTTTAACAGGTGTGGAAATTAGGGAGATTGCATAAGACAAGTGAAATGGAGAAAACGGAAACTTTTTTTTTTTTTTGCCATATCCTGGAGTTGTGAATTTTTTCCCCCCAAGGACTCTCACCAAACACTGTATTCAAATATAACAGTATATGCTCAGGTCATGTGGTGTTAGGTTTTGTAGCTGAAATGAGTGAATAATCCTTTTTTTAGTAGAAAGTGTTAAGTAATATAGTAGATAAGAGCTCTTGTTATGTTGTGTTCACTTTATTTGCTTCTAAAAGGTAAGCATTTTAACACAGAATTTTATCAGATTCTTACAAATCATTGAACTTCCTTTGTTTGACAGGATCTCATTCTTATTACCCAGGTTGGAGTGCAGTGGTGTGATCACGGCTCAATGCAGCCTCGACCTGCTGGGCTTACATGATCCTCCCACTTCAGCCTCCTGAGTTGCTGGGACTGCAGGCACATGCTGCCATGCCTGGCTAATTTTTACAATTTTTTATGGAGACAGGGTTTCAGTATGTTGCCCTGGCTGGTCTCGAACTCCTGAGCACAAGTGATTCTCCCACTTTGGCTTCCCTAAGTGCTAGGATTATAGGCATGAGCCATCATGCCTGGCCGACTGTAGAGGTGTTATAGGCATGTAAGAATACTACTGTTTCTTGACTAGTCGTTTTTATTTATTTTATTTATTTATTTATTTTTTGAGACGGAGTCTCACTCTGGCGTTATCTCGGCTCACTGCAACCTCCACCTCCCAAGTTCATGCCATTCTCCTGCCTCAGCCTCTCAAGTAGCTGGGACTACAGGTGCCTGCCACCATGCCCAGCTAATTTTTTTGTATTTTTAGTAGAGATGGGGTTTCACCGTGTTAACCAGAATGGTCTCGATTTCCTGACCTCGTGATCCTCCCTTCTCAGCTTCCCAAAGTGCTGGGATTACAGGTGTGAGCCACCACGCCCCGCTGACTAGTCATTTTTTAATGTTTGTTGTTTATCAGCAGTATGGAGTGATAATGGTTTGATACTTTTTTGAAATAGAGTCTGCCTCTGTCTCCTAGGCTGGAATGCAGTGGTGCGATCTCAGCTCACCGTAACCTCCACCTCCCAGGTTCACAGGCGATTCTCATGCCTCAGCCACTTGAGTAGGTGGGGTTATAGGTTTATGCCAACATGCCCAGCTAATTTTGTATTTTCATTAGCATCGGAGTTTCACCATGGTTGGCCTGCCTGTTTTGGAACTCCTGGCTTCAAGTGATCTGCCCACCTTGGTCTCCCAAAGTGCTGGGATTACAAGCGTGAGCCAACACACTTTGCCTGGATTATTATTTTAAAGTTATCTTCCAATTTGGTATACTAGAAAGATCACTTTCCTTCTGTAAAGTGAGGGTGTTACAGACTGAATGGTTTTTAGACCTTATTTCAACTCTGAGGTGAAATATTTAAAATGATAGAAAATGTTATTTTCTATTTAATGTGAGACAAATATGCAAATCGTATCTGTATGAACATTGGGAAATACAGTAGAAACTTCATTGAATAAGGTCTTGTAAACTCAGGTCTCACCTTTCCATTGAAATATTTTCTAAAGGAAAAATAAGATCTGGATGTCATGTTTAGATGCCTTTTATTTAAAACAAAGTCTATTTTAAGTTTTTGTTATGAACAGTATATGAATATGATGATACTTTTGCAAATATTAACTTGAAAAGTCACTTTAAGTTATTCATAATTTTTATTTCTGTCGTGTGCGGGGTAGGTCTACCTTGAATATCAGAGCACTAAGGGTCTTGGGAATCATCAGATACAATCAGTCTTAAGCAGAATCAACCTTTTAAAAATATAGATGCCTGTGTCCTACACTAGACTAGATCCACTCAATCAGTTTATAGGAATGAGGCTTAGACATGTTCAGTATTTTCAAAACGCTCCACAGGAAGTTTTTTGGGTTTTTTATTATGGTTAAAAGAAAGCATTAAAATTACCATCTTAATCATTTTCAAGTATACAGCTCAGCATTGTTAAGTACATTCATGTTGTGACCACAGGAAGTTTTTATTAACCCACTGATTAAGTACTGTTGATCCCATTCTACTTTTTCATTTTTTTAGGTGAAAAACATGGAACTTGGAACCTTGAGGGACTTGTCCCACCTCACACAATGAGTTGCCCATAATACTCATGATTTCATACCATCTTACTTATCTCCGTACTACTTGGCATTCTTGACTCAAGCTACAGTTAGAATTAGGGATTGTACCTGCTAATAATTTTCTGTTAGATTCAGTTTTAACTTACTAAATTTTAACTATTAATTGAGTTTGGCTCTTGAGCAAACTTAACACTGCTTTTTAGGAAGAGAATGAAATCTGTTTTGTGAAATTAGCCATAAAAATATTGAAAGCATATAAAACTTCAGTGTTAAAAATCAGCATTAATAGGTGACTTTCATAAAGGAGGTGAGTCTTGAAGAATAGGTAGGGCATGGATAGGAGAGGAGAGAATACCCCAAGTTTGAGAGATAGGATTTGATGGGCCCAGTTTTAAATGCCATGTCTCACGCTTGTAATCCCAGTGTTTTGGGAGGCCAAAATGAGAGGATCACTTGAGCCCAGGAGTTTGAGACCAGCCTGGACAACATGGTGAGACCCCGTCTCTACAAAAAATAGAAAAATTAACTGGCTTGGTGGCTCGTGCCTATAGTCCCAGCTACTTGGGTGGTGAGGTGGGAGGATCACTTGGGCCCAAGAGATAGAGGCTATAGTCAGCCCTGATGGCACCACTGCATTCCAGACTGGGTGACAAAGTGAGAGACCCCGTCTCCAAAAAAAAAAAAAAAATTTCAACCTTTTCACTTGCTTACTGTATGATCTTGAACAAGTTATTGAACCTTCCTGAGTTTCAGTTTTCTTATCTGTAAAAGAGGATCATAGATTTGCTATAAGGTTTAAATGAGATTCTGTTGTGTAAAATACTTAGCACTGTGGCAGGCTCTTTATAAGTGTTCTATAAATGAAAGGCATTGACAGCACCTGATGGGCATGAATTTAGTGTGAGGGATAGAAGAGTGAGAAAGATTGACATTATGCAAGAAACTGTATTGATTAGAACATTGAGAGTGAGGTCGTTGTGTTCATATTAGACTGAAGCAAAGGGCAGCCAATCTTGTTCAAGAACATAAAAATATTGGGACTGTGATTGAAACCTGGAATGCTGCTTTCCTGCATTCCATGGTGCTGTTTTAGGGTAATGTAATCAAACCATTAGTTATTGTTTCTTTTCAGAGACTAAAATGGAATAAGAGTTGTTTGGAAGTAGAAGATGCTTAAGATTAGAAATTTAAAAGTCATGGAATTAACTGTGTGCATTTCCATTGTATACAAAATTTTTTGTACACTTTAAGGTTGAAGTTGTACATGCTTTGTAGACTTTTTGCATGGGTAGTAGAGTTTGAACAATGATCTAAGAGCTGAGGGTGTGAATGTGTATGTTTAATTATGAAAACTTTTCCAGTGGAAGAAGTTGGGGACAGTTCTGCCTATTTGGTTTTATCAGTTAGGGGTTCTGTGGATTTCAAACCAACAGATCAGATCACAGCTGACATAGTTTAGAGGTGCTCATTTCAACAGTTTTTTTTTTTTTTTTTGGTTTTTTTTTTTTTGAGACAGAGTCTCGCTCTGTCACTCAGGCTGCAGTGGTGCTATCTCAGCTCACTGCAAGCTCCACCTCTCAGGTTCATGCCATTCTCCTGCTTCAGCCTCCTGAGAAGCTGGGACTACAGGGCGCCTGCCACCACACCCGGCTAATTTTTTTTTTTTTTTTTTTTTTAGTAGAGACGGGGTTTCACCATGTTAGCCAGGATGGTCTCGATCTCCTGACCTCATGATCTGCCCGCCTCAGCCTCCCAAAGTGCTGGGATTACAGGTGTGAGCCACTATGCCCAGCCTTCAACAACTATTAAATTGACTCGAGGCTAGGGGTCACGCCTGTAATCCCAGCACTTTGGGAGGCCGAGGCAGGCGGATCGCCTGAGCTCAGGAGTTCAAGATCACCCTGGGAGACATAGTGAAATCCTGTCTCTACTAAAATACAAAAAAAAAAAAAAAAAAAAAAAAAACCGGGTGTGGTGGCACTCGCCTGTAGTCCCAGCTACTCTGGAGGCTGAGGCACGAGAATCGCTTGAGCCCAGGAGGCAGAGGTTGCAGTGAGCCGAGATCACACCACTTCACTTCAGCTTGGGCTGCAGAGTGAGATGCCATCTCAAAAAATAAATAAGAGTAAAAAAAAATCGACTTGAGGTATTTTTGCCAAGAAGACCTGGCAGTGTAATTTTGACTAGACAGACATGGATTAAGAAAAAATATATATCTTCTTGGATTTCTTCTCTACCTACTAGGTATTTTTTCAAATTGGGTTGACCAGCTACAGCCTATTAATGGATTGTAAGATCCTAACCAGCATTTTATTTTATTTTATTTTATTTTATTTGTTATGTTATGTTATGTTATGTTATGTTATGTTATGTTATGTTATGTTATGTTATGTTATTTTATTTTGGAGACAGAGTCTCACTCTGTCACCCAGGCTGGAGTGAAGTGTCATGATCTTGGCTCACCACAGCCTCCACCTCCCAGGTTCAAGTGATTCTTGTGCCTCAGCTTCCCAAATAGCTGGGACCACAGTTATGTGCCACCACACCCAGCTCATTTTTTGTATTTTGAGTAGAGATGGGGTTTTGCCCTGTTGCCCAGGCTGGTCTCTAACTCCTGATGAAGTTAGAAACAAAAGTCAATTTGGTAGGGGGAAAAACCACAGGAGTAGTTTGTCAGAGATGTCTGTTTTGTGAGGCTATTACATTTCCAGAGAGCAGATGGAGGCATTGACCTGTTGTGCTTAGTGATCCTTCCTCAGACTTCCAGCTCTCCAAGTAACTTTCTGACCATATTTTGGCATCCTGGGTACATTTGTCTGTAGGGTAAAAAATATGTTAAAGAATGAACATGAGAATCTTCTGCATAGTTTATATTTTTTATTGTAATTTAATAAATTTGACAATTTACTTAAAATGAAGAAAAATAGGAGATACAATATATAAGCCTTAAAGTGCTTCTATGATATTTAGGAGATCTACTCTGTCCCTTATATAGGGATATTAAGCCTTAAGATACAGAAAGCTAGCAAACTATGACTTCATGCTCAGTAAACTCCTTCTGAAACACCTATTTTTCCCCTAGTTTCGATTATTAATTCATGATTTTTGAACCTTAATTCTGCTCTTTCAGTGAACATGGTTAAGAACATGGTAAACTTAGCTATTACAAAGGGATTGCATGCCTTTTGTTTTAGATCAGTACCTCCATACACTTGAACAAATAACCATGTTGCCATTAGCAATGGTGAGTCACTGAGGTTGGGACTTTTATAGGGGTGAAGAGATACAGCCTGGTTTCAACCCCTCACCGTTCTCTATGATTCTGATCTCATAGAGATCAGAAAGGGGATAATTTAACCCCAATTTTGAGAATTGCTTTTTCTGTATCTAGGTTCTATCTACATCCAAATTCAGATAACTTGGATTTCAACCACCTGGAAATCGCGTATTTAACGACCTGTGGTTTTTATGAACTTCATTTATCACTTTCCTATATTCACTTTTGCCTACCCTTTCACTGTTTCTCCTAATCCAGTTCTGTGGAAAGAAAAGTTTGTTCAGGGGTTTTAAAGTACACCTATGGCTTTCTAAGGAGTGGAAAAATAAAATTTCCACATCCCATCCCAACCTTCTCCATTATGTATACACAACTTTGTCATACCCCTTGGAATATCCTTGTAGTCAGGTGTGGAGGATACACAGATGTGAAATAGCCAAGAGCAGATAAATTTCTCATTGTAGAGCAGGGACTTGTCAGCAGATTTTTCAGGCCCTCCTGACTAATACTTTCTGTGCTTAAAGGAGAAGAAGTGAGAAAATTAGGGGACAGAATTTCAGATTATTGTCTGGCAAAAAATATAACTGTTATGCCTTCAAGAGGGGGTGAGGAAGCATTTTTATGTTTTATTTAAAGAGTCAAGCCATAGTAATTTACAACTCTTGACTATAGTCAGCTCTCTTAAAGCTTGCTTTCCCCTTCTGTTTTCCTGGGACTCCCTGTTTCTGCTATTAAGATTAGCCCCTATCTAAACATCATTCACTGTGGCTGTTGATCTTTTTTCAGTCAAGAAGAATGTATTTTGGTCATCAGTGATATTGCCTTTGCCCATCAAGCAGTTATTGGTAGTTAGAGAGTAAATACCTCAATTCGTCACTCCCAAATTCTAGACTCTCAGACTTGTCACTTCACCTCCATGCCACATCTCTTCTCCACTTGATCTTTTACCCTAAGATAACATAAGCATTGCCCACCCACCAGTATTAACCACAGGAATGCTTTCCGTCAGGAATTAGATGTTGTATTATTGATTTGGTAGGCAAGTTCAGCTACGTCTAACTTGTGATGTAGATAAATATCATTGAGTAAATCATTAAAGATGGGGTTATGAAACAACAATCATTCTTAAACTGTAGCTTTTAAAGGGTTTATGAATATTATCTTATCCTTTTACCACACCCTTAACAATTAGGCATGAAACTGAAGATAGGAAGACAGTGGTCAAGGTCATGCATACCGTTTCTCACCAAGGAGATAAACTGAAAACTAATTCAAGTATTGGAAATCCAGTTTTTTATTTTCCTTTATGAGAAGTGGGAGTACTTCCTCCCATTACCAATCCCTAGGATCTCACTGTGCTTTAGTGGTGGTTTTCAGGTATTTCTGATTAATGAATAATTCACTTGACTATTACAGAGAGTCTTCTTAGTGAGCAGAAGCAGCATGAACTAGCATGAGCTCAAGTCATTTTAACATCTGTTATGAATTACTGTTCTTATAAAGACCTTATTTAGTCAGATGTGAAGGACATCGTATGATACAGACTATAATCTGCACCAAACTAAAACAGTGCTTCCTGGACCTTAGGCCAAGTTGAGGAAATGGTTTGCAGGACAAAAAATCGCCTCTTTCTGGTTTCCCTACTAGCTGCCCAACCATATTCTAAGTTAATGCAAATGCTTAATTCTATTACTATTTTTTAACATAAAAAATAGTAATAGAATTAAATATCAGGAAGTCGAGGTTTATTTTTAAAATATTCAAATGATAAAGTGAAATTCATCTAAACTTAGGTGCTATTGGCCGGGTGCAGTGGCTCACACCCGTAATCCCAGCACTTTGGGAAGCCAAGGCTGGTGGATCACCTCAGGTCAGAAGCTCAAGACCAGCCTGGCCAACATGGTGAAACCCCATCGCTACATTGCTAGTAAAAATACAAAAATTAGCTGGGTGTGGTGGCACATGCCTAATCCCAGCTTCTTAGGGGGCTGAGGCCCGAGAATTACTTGAACCCGGGAGGCAGTGGTTGCCGTGAGCCGAGATTGCACCACTGTACTCCAGCCTGGGCGACAGAGGGAGACTCTCTCTCAAAATAAAATAATAAAATAAATACTTACGTGCTATTGAGAAAAATTCTAGGAAAAAAAGTAGGAAGCTGGATAACTTTGAGGCACAGCCAAACTGATTTTATTGCTATATTGTAAAGTTAGCTGTTACGACAGGGCTTTTTAATGACACCTGGACAAAGGTTAGTATTAATGTGAAGGCCCCTCAGATTGAAGGGAAGCTATTGGTGGGTTCATCATGCCTATGTGTCTAGTTGCCTACCAGACATCTCAGATTCAGAATCTTGTAAATCTCCTAATACATATAGTACAGAGCTCTTCAGAAACATACACACCCTAACAACCACCAGCCACTACCTTTGTTACTTTTATTCCTTTCTGAGTAAATGGTGCTGCCCAGGATGAAAACTCAGGAAGCATCCTAGATCTAGATGTCCCTTTTTCCTCTCCTCTTTTTTGCTAGGAGAAAACAGGAAAACATGAAACATGATCCCTACCTGCCCTCAAGTAGCTTACATCTGCTTGGGAAACTAAGACAAAAACAAGACAAAGTCAATACAAGATAAAAATTATAGGATAAATATTCAAGACCCTGGCCAGGCACAGTGGCCCACACCTGTAATCCTAGCACTTTGGAAGGCCGAGGTGGGTGGATCACCTGAGGTCAGGAGTTCGAGACCAGCCTGACCAACTTGGCGAAACCCTGTCTGTACTAAAAATACAAAAATTAGCCGGATGTGGTCGTGGGCGCCTGTAATCCCAGCTACTTCAGAGACTGAGCCAGGAGAGGTGCTTGAACCCGGGAGGTGGAGGTTGCAGTGAGCCAAGATCATGCCATTGCACTCCAGCCTAGGCAACAAGAGCGAAACTCCTTGTGTGTGTATATGTATATACCCACACACACAAGGCCCCAGATAATTAAGTTTTACCGAGCACAGTGGCTTAGGATTTTCAGGAAATAATGCAATCAAACCAGGTGGGGTGGTTTTGAGCTGGCCAGTGACAGGCTGACAAGAATACCCTGATACCTGCTCTTGTACATTGTCCCTGATCCTTTTTATGAGGAAAACATACAAATGGTCTTTTTTGTTGATGCCATTTTCTCTGGAGGTTGCCATTTGCAGTTCTGTGGAAAGAAGAGTTTATTCTTTTCATTCTCCTGAGCTTCCACAAACTACTGCTCTAAGTGTCTCTTAAGGTTGCTGTAGCCTGTGTCAGTCTCTCTGATGCTACTGTTTTTTAGTATCCACATGCTGTATTACATTGTTCCAGGTTAGAGTTCAGTGGATCCTGAACATGTTTCTTTAGCATGCCTTAGTGGTGGCATGGAAGGCACCACTGCCTCTTGCCGTAAGGTTGTGAAGTACGTTCCTACCTACCTGTGGCTGTCTAATGGGGACTAGCTTAAGCCATATGGCTGCAGTTGTTGCTTCAGGGCTGGCTGCATGGCCCTTTGGAAGAGCTTCCATAAGTTAAAGGTAATGAAGATATTGGGGTGCTATTAAGTTATTGAAACATGGGACAGCAGCAGATTAGGGTCTCACAATCATAAAGGAAGTTAGATAATACCTGTGGACTAAATTATTACTCATTTATTCTGTGTGAGCATCACTTTAGAGGAAAGTGCTTCTTCATTCAGCCTTCCTCATAGCACTCTGTCTTCTTACTGCATGCATACCTCGATGTCATTCATCCCCAGGCATCTCGTTAATTCCAAGTACTAAAGCTTGCTTCCAGAACCCAGCTATAGGCATGAAGCAGTACCTAGAAAATTTTTGCAAAGACTTAGGCAATGATTGTGCTTCTTGAATTAGGAACAACCGTTTATCTCTTCAGTATTTTACAATTAGATGCTATGATATTTCTTCACCTTCTTCACAGACCTTTGTCGACCCTGTTTTGTGTATTGCTAAAATGCACTTGGAGTATGTTCTTTGATGCATTGAAAAGGCATCCCACTTATTTATAGTCACCTACCTTGGAAACATCAGGAACATATCCAAGAACCAGGAACTAAGGAATAAAGGCTTCTGAGCAGCAGAAGTTGTGGTTAGAAAATTCATGTACTTACCCCTAAAACTGTTCCTCAAGCTTTCGTTCAGAGCCTATTTATTTTTACTTAAAGTACCATTCTGGCACTTGGGATATGGCTTCTCAGCTAGTGAGTAAAATTCTTTCCTAAAGTTAGAAGTAGGACTGCTAAGATCAGCCACTGTTTGGAAGCCAATAAGAAAGAAGATTTAATACAATACAGGCCACCACTGTGGTTTTTTAGGAAGTCAGACTTAATTGAGTCGCCCCCCAAACTATTAATCTAATTCAATTTAGTATAATAAAAATAATAGCCAAACTTCAGTAATAGTCCATATGGTAATGATCCCAAGTATCAGGAAGAATAAATTATGTTCCAAGATGATATAATTTTTTAAGACTTCCATCAGAAAAAAATTGAATCTTTAAGTATTTGCTTTAAAATGTTTGATACTTGAAGGGTAAACTTTATCCAGAAAATGTGCCCCTTTTAGGTTATAAGAAGGCATTAATGCATGTTCTTGATCTCCAAGTTTGTTTGTTTTTTGATGTGAGGTCTCACTCTGTCACCCAGGCTGTAGTGCAGTGGCATGATCATAGCTCCCTGCAGCCTCGACCCCCTTGGCTCAAGCGATCCTCCTATCTTAAGTCTCCCAGGTAGCTGGGACTGCAGGCTCATGTTAGCAAGCCCAGCTAGCCCAGTGGTTTTTACTGAAGCACTTTTAATTTGATTCACTGACAGTAATAGTAGCTGATATTTGTATAAACTTTGTAGGTTTTTCCTTGGAGAATTTCCAAGTGGTAGATGGGGCAGGTACTCTACTAAGACCCGACGTGGTTAAGTGTTTTGGACAAGGTCACATAACTAGTAAGCAGCAGGACTACTTACTGGTTCTCCACCTCCTCACTCGTACTGTAGCCTGTAACACATATTGTGCTGTTGCTTTCATCTGATAGACATAGCAACAAAGGTCCTCCTAAAGGGGTCCAGGGGTCCTTCAGCAGGGGCCTCCTCCTGCCTGCTCCATGAATAGAAAAGTCTGCAGCTGTATGAGGAGTCTGTTGAGCTCCCTTGTACATCTCATTGAGTCAGAGAGTTGGAAATGTCCTAACAGTCACTCATCCAAGGGTGTCACTGATGTCTTGCCTGTTCCAAAGGAAGAAGATAATATTTGCCATTCTTGCAAAGCAGGAGGAGCTTATTCCATATGTTGCCTTTTTGAAACTTTTACTAAGTCTGCTTTACAAATAGGAAAGTACTCAGTAGGTTTTTTCTAGCTGCTTTCTTCTTTTCTTTCCTTTGGTACATTTTGTCTCCATCGCCAGCATGTACTTCAGAGTTCACCGTACTTGTGTACCTTTTGTAATATTTCTATAATAATCTTTTTTCCTAGTGTATTCACAATTCAGTTATCATTGGAAAGTTTGAGGTAGGCATTTTCTAAGACATTTCTAGTCTTTCAAATCCATGGTCTAACGTAGGCCCTTTCAGAAACCCATGGCACTACTGACTAAAACTGCTTTCTTGCTAGTTGTGCAAACAAAAAGTGTAACCTTTTCTCTGGTAAAGCAGTTTAGGTTAAGCAACAGATTTGACTAATTTCTTAGTTTTGTATTTAGCCATGTTCAGCAACCTTTTCACCACTTGATCTTAAAGATCTCCATAAGTCCTGAACAGAAACTGAAATTGTCTGAGCACCTGCCCTTTTGTACTTTGCACTTTATGTTTTATGTATGTTATCTAATATCTCACAACAATCCTTTGAGATACTGACATTCAGTCCCAACTTACAGATGAGGAAACCAAGGTTCAGACAGATGAAGTAACTTGCCTAAGATCCTGTAGATAGTAAATGTCAGAGCCATAGGTGGAATCTCGGATCTCCATATTCCACAGCCTGTGCTCTTTTCCTCTGTGACCCCATTGCTCAGAAGCCAGTGGAGGGTGGGAAGGTAGGAGGTGACGTGGGTTGTCTAGGGTCAGCCTTCCTGTAAAGGTGTCTCATGACTGAGACAGAAAAAGACTGAAGAAAAGAATTAGCCAGAAGATATTATCAAACATCTGTCTATACATTTAAGCTGCCTCTGTGCATTGCCATATTTCATGGCAAGTCACATAATAGTCTCCTGAGGAATTATAATCCATACAGAGAGAGAGGGAATTTAAGAAATTATATAAAACTCCAGGAAATTGGAGCATACCAACTGCATGGGTTCAGTACAACCCAGACATCCAGAAGCACAAAGCAGCTAGTGAAAGGCCTGGCTGTCTAAGCAGGTATTACCTGTGGCATGTCTTGAGTCTAGCATCACCCTTTCACACAGTCCCCACTGTCTGCACTAAGCTCTAAAAATTTGTCCTGGGTGACTTACTTAAATGGTGGAAAGGGGTTTTTAACATAGAGTGATTTCTTGTGGATGATTGTAAAAGGTGTATTGAAGGTCTTAGAGAATGTAGCAAGTGGGCCTTGAGTAAAGATACAATACTACTTGCAGTGACAGGCCTGTACAGTTTAGTGTGGCTTCATAGCTATCTCCTCACTTAAGAGACTGTGAATTGGGACTTGAGTAAAGTCCCAATTCACTAAATTCCTGTACAGTTTAGTGTGGCTTCATAGCTATCTCCTCACTTAAGAGACTGTGAATTGGGACTTGCTTGTCATCTCACCTTTTAAAGTATGTGAAGTTACTGATTTCTATTCCTTTATGCTCCTAGGAAAGGGTAGAAGGATTTCTGCATTAGCATGACCAATTGGTCATGCCGAGAAACTATGTTAAAACTGTAAGTTCTCGGCCGAGTGCGGTGGCTCATGCCTATAATCCTAGCACTTTGGGAGGTCGAGGCGGGCAGATTGCCTGAGCTCAGGAGTTCAAGACCAGTCTGGGCAACATGGTGAAACCCTGTCTCTACTAAAATACAAAAAATTAGCCGGGCGTGGCGGCGTGCGCCTGTGGTCTCAGCTAGTTGAGAGGCTGAGGTAAGAGAATTGCTTGAACCCGGGAGGCAGAGGTTGCTGTGCGCTGAGATCACACTACTGCCTTCCAGCCTGGGCCACAGAGCAAGATTCTGTCTCCATAAAAAATAAAAAAATCAAAAATCAAAAAAACTGTTAAGTTCTGTAAGTACTTCTAAACCAAGATTTGTACTGTAGTGCACCTCAATTCTTGTCAGTGTTGTGAACTTATAAACCAATGATTATTTAACAGGAATACCCAGACCTGAAATAAAGTAAAGTATATGTTGACCAACTAGAGTTAATAGTGTGGTCAAAATTTTAGTTTTTTGAAAAAAAAAGTATTTGCGGCATTTCTTCTCTTTAAGATAAAAATGATTTTGAGGGATTACTTTTTAAACTGTGAAGATTACTTTTAAAGTGCTTTTAAAGCATGAAAATTTGAGACTATAACAGGCTGACCTTATAATTAGGTAAATAATTCATATTTATTGAATCAAAAGTATATGAGCAGACTTAGAAGCAGTTTTGGCCAAAGTACCCACTTTCTTTATAATACAAATAGCCAAGCAAGGTGGCTCACACCTGTAATCCCAGCACTTTGGGAGGCTGAGGCAGGAGGATCTCTTTAGGTCAGGAGTTCAAGATCAGCCTGGCCAACATAGCGAGACCTTGTATCTACAAAAAAGAAAATAAATAAATAATGAAATTAATAACATCGGGTGAATTTTATAATGTAAAAATGGTTCTTTGGTAAATGACCATACTAATTCCTTCTTTCTCTTTCTCTGTCTAGGGAGAACTCAACAGAGGCAAAAGCAGTAGATTCTAACAATCAGTCGAAGTCCCCACTGGAGAAGTTTATGGTCAAACTGTGTACTCATCATCAAAAGCAATTCATTCGTGTTCTGAACGACCTGTACACTGAATCTCAACCAGGCACTGAGGACCTGCAGCCTTCTGATTCTGGAGCAATGGATGTATCCACTTGCAATGCTGGCTGTGCCCAGCTCAGCACCAAACATAAAGAAAAAGATGCTCTGTGTCTCGATATGAAGTCTTCTGCTTCTGTAGATTTGTTCGTAGACTCGTCAGACTCTCACAGCCCTTTACACTTGACGGAACAGACCCCGAAGGAGCCTCCTCCTGAGATAAACCCTGTAGATGGAAGAGAGAATGCCTTGACTGTTGTCCAGAAAGAGTCCTCTGAACTTCCAACCACTAAACCGAATTCTATTAATAGCAGTTCAGTGGATAGTTTCACTCCGGGATACCTCACTGCATCAAATTCTTCCTCAGTGAACTTCCACCACATCCCTAAAAACTTGGAGGGGCAAACCACTGGACAGGAGCAAGACACAAATGTGAACATATGTGAGGATGGTAAAGACCATATGCAGAGTTCAACTTTAGTAGAAAGTCTAATTACCCTAAAAATGGCAGCTGAGAATAGTGAGGAGGGCAATACCTGTATTAGTCCTCAAAGAAATTCGTTCAGGGCTTTATCAGAAGAGGCTTGGGACTCAGGGTTTATGGGGAACTCATCTAGAACTGCTGACAAAGAGAATACTTTACAGTGTCCAAAAACACCTTTGCACCAGGACTTAGAGGCAAATGAACAAGATGCAAGGCCAAAGCAAGAGAACCATCTTCACTCGCTGGGAAGAAATAAGGTGGGTTACCATTTACATCCCAGTGATAAGGGCCAATTTGATCATTCCAAAGATGGTTGGTTAGGCCCTGCCCCTATGCCAGCTGTACACAAAGCAGCAAATGGACACTCAAGAACCAAGATGATATCAACCTCCATTAAGACAGCTCGGAAAAGTAAAAGGGCATCAGGGCTGAGGATAAATGATTATGATAACCAGTGTGATGTTGTTTATATCAGTCAACCAATAACAGAATGCCACTTTGAGAATCAAAAATCGATATTATCTTCTCGGAAAACAGCCAGAAAGAGTACTCGGGGATACTTTTTCAATGGTGACTGTTGTGAGCTGCCAACTGTTCGTACACTGGCCAGAAATTTACACTCCCAGGAAAAAGCAAGCTGCTCAGCATTGGCATCAGAGGCAGTTTTCACTCCTAAGCAGACCCTTACAATTTCAGCCCCTAGACATACAGTAGATGTGCAGCTTCCCAGAGAAGACAACCCTGAAGAACCTAGCAAGGAAATAACCTCTCACGAGGAAGGAGGTGGAGACGTTTCACCTGGAAAAGAACCTCAAGAGCCTGAGGTTTGCCCCACAAAGATGAAGCCGAGTCTGAGCAGCTCCCCCAGGTCAGAGGAGACGACAGCCTCCAGCCCGGGGTGGCCTCTCCCCACTCACCTTCCTGAAGAGGACCTGCCAGAAGGTGGCCCCACAGTCTCAGCTCCCACAGCAAGTGATATGTCTTCTGAACACAACCAACCACCACTTGCACTGTTGGATACGGAGGAGATGAGTGTACCCCAGGACTGTCACCTGCTTCCTTCCACTGAAAGCTTTTCTGGGGGAGGCAGTGAAGATGTCATTTCTAGGCCTCATTCTCCTCCTGAAACAGTCAGTAGAGAAGAAAGTCCTCAGTGCTCAGAAAATCAGAGTTCCCCAATGGACTTGGAGCCCCCCATGAGTCTGGGAAAGGCTGAGGACGACCAAAGCATCAGTGCCGAGGTTGAGTCTGGAGACACCCAGGAGCTAGATGTCAACCCACTCTTGAAGGAAAGCAGGACTTTTACTGATGAAAACCCCAGTGGAACTGAGGAAAGTGAGGTAGCAGGTGGTACTGGAAAATTAGAGGGAGAGGAGGATGATGTAAAATGCCTGTCAGAAAAAGACACGTGTGATCCAAGCATTGACTCACTCGAAGAGAATTTAGACAAAAAGAAAAAAGGTAAAAAATTTCCTGAGGCCTCTGATAGGTGCCTAAGAAGTCAACTTTTGGATTCTTCCTCTGCTGACAGATGCCTAAGAAATCAAAGTTCAAATTCTTCCTCAGCTTGTCTTGAAATCAAAGTTCCTAAAAATCCTAGTGCAAAACGTTCAAAAAAAGAAGTGCACCCTGGTGGGACAACACCTGAGGGCCTTCCACCTGACAGTTTCCACACGGAAGCTCTGGAGGACACAGAAAAGCCAAGTGTCAGCGAACACCCCCCTGAGAAAGATGCCGAGCAGGAGGGCGAAGCAGGGGGAATCATCACCAGGCAGACTTTGAAAAACATGCTGGTCAAAGAAGTCAAGGAGTTAGGAGGAGAGATTTTCCCCAGCAGAGACCCCATAACCACAGCTGGACAGCCACTGCCTGGAGAGAGATTGGAAATCTATGTTCAGTCTAAAATGGATGAGAAGAATGCTCATATCCCCTCAGAAAGTATTCCTTGTAAGAGGGACCCAGAACAGGCAAAAGAAGAGCCAGGGCATATTCCCACACAGCATGTGGAGAAGGCTGTAAATGAGGTAGACAACGAAAACACTCAGCAGAAAGATGATGACAGTGATGCCCCGTGCAGCTCTCTTGGCTTGTCAAGTAGTGGAAGTGGTGATGCTGCTAGGCCACCAAAATCAGTGCCAAGGCCTAAAAGATTGACCTCTTCAACCTACAACCTAAGACATGCTCATTCTCTGGGATCCTTGGATGCTTCAAAAGTGACTTCAGAAAAGGAAGCTGCACAAGTAAGCCCCACAATGCCAAAGGAAAATGGAGCTTCAGAGAGTGGAGACCCTCTAGATGAGGATGATGTTGACACCGTGGTAGATGAACAGCCAAAGTTTATGGAATGGTGTGCTGAGGAGGAGAACCAAGAGCTCATTGCCAACTTCAATGCCCAGTACATGAAAGTTCAGAAGGGCTGGATCCAGTTGGAGAAAGAAGGACAGCCAACACCAAGAGCAAGGAACAAATCAGATAAACTGAAAGAGATTTGGAAAAGCAAGAAAAGGTCACGGAAATGTAGGGGTTCGTTGGAGGGTCAGAAGTTTTCTCCTGTTCAGATGCTCTTTATGACAAACTTTAAATTATCTAATGTTTGTAAATGGTTCTTAGAGACAACTGAAACCCGGTCTCTAGTCATTGTGAAGAAGCTCAATACTCGCCTTCCAGGAGACGTTCCCCCTGTCAAGCATCCTCTTCAGAAATACTCTCCTTCCAGCCTGTATCCCAGTTCACTACAGGCTGAGCGCTTGAAAAAGCACTTGAAGAAATTTCCTGGAGCTACCCCTGCTAGGAATAATTGGAAAACGCAGAAGCTCTGGGCTAAATTTCGAGAGAATCCTGATCAAGTGGAGCCAGAGGATGGCAGTGATGTCAGCCCCAGCCCTAATTCTGAAGACAGCATAGAGGAAGTCAAGGAAGATAAAAACAGCCATCCTCCAGCAAACCTGCCCACTCCAGCCAGTACCCGGATTCTTAGAAAATATTCCAATATTCGAGGAAAGCTCAGAGCCCAGCAACGTTTGGTCAAGAATGAGAAAATGGAATGCCCAGATGGTCTGGCTGTGGAAAGTAAGCCAAGTCGTAAGAGCGTATGCATCAACCCTCTGATGTCACCCAAGCTTGCCCTGCAAGTGGATGTAGATGGGTTTCCTGTTAAGCCCAAGAGTACCGAAGGAATGAAGGGACGGAAAGGGAAGCAGGTGTCCGAAATCTTGCCTAAAGCAGAAGTTCAGAGTAAACGCAAGAGAACAGAAGGCAGCAGCCCTCCAGATGGTAAGAACAAGGGGCCTGCGGTGAAAGCCAGCAAAGAAAAGCATGCCGATGGAGTCACCAAAACCCCTGCTGCCAAGAGGCCAGCTGCAAGGGACAGAGGCAGCCAACCCCCCAAAAAGACGTCTTTGAAAGAGAATAAACTGAAGATCCCTAAAAAGTCCGCTGGGAAGAGCTGCCCTCCCTCCAGGAAAGAAAAAGAGAATACAAACAAAAGGCCTTCCCAGTCTATTGCCTCGGAAACACTGACGAAACCTGCAAAACAGAAGGGGGCCGGTGAATCCTCTTCAAGGCCTCAGAAAGCCACGAATAGGAAGCAGAGTAGTGGAAAGACTCGGGCCAGACCCTCAACGAAAACCCCAGAGAGCAGTGCAGCTCAGAGAAAGCGAAAGCTGAAGGCAAAGCTGGACTCTTCACACGGCAAACGGAGGCGGCTGGATGCAAAGTGATTGGAAAGATGGTAGCCAAGAGTAAAACTGTTCTATAGAAGTAACCTTTTATTTTGCATTAACTAAATCTGCTTTTATAAGCTTATCAAGCCTTTCAAATTTACAGTTAATGGAGAACACCGTAATTTGAGATGTCTGAAAATGCATCTCACATGGAGAAGGGAACTTGCAGAGTCCTTCTCTGCGGCTAAGGGAAGTTATATATTATATTCTGGTTGTTCCTTGGGTTTTAAACTTGGAACCAAGCAGTTTTCGTTTTTGAAAGTACAGTGCCTTATTTATCCTTTTTGTTTTTAAATTTACAAAAGCTAAAAAGCTGATCTATGTGATTAAAGGCTTGTATTTTATACTTGATGCACAAGCACTTGTACTGTAGCCGAGAAGACCACCATCATGCACATAAAAGGAGCTTTTCAGCAGCCACCCTGCAGCATCTGCCCACGAACAGATGCCCCTCTTTGCAAACCCCAGCAGTGAACTTCCCTCTCTGTCTTGTTTGTTTGTTTAGATGATGTTTGAAAGCTAAACCAAATCATTTTTATGGTATGCAGAGGATTTATAATTATAAAAGATTACTATTTCTGTTACCCCCTTTTTAAAAAGATCATGTTCATTGTTGGTCCCTCCTCTCACCTTTGATGTTTTGTTATTTGAGAGCATGTATTCTAAATTATGTGCCCATGGGACAAGAGATATGTCACAAGTGTTAATTTTGTTTATAACCTCTAAAACATCATTTGCATCCCCAAACTGTATTGCTAATTCTCACCATCTTCTTCATTTCTGGTCTTGCTAGCACTCCTGCAAGGCTTCCATCCTACTTTGGGAGGGAAAAGTCTAGGATTTTTTTTTTTTTTTTTCATCTTGTAGCTGTAATTTGATGATTAGGATGACAATGACTCTTCTTATTTTCTTTCTTACCCAGAGTACTTCCATATTCAAAGAAAGCCAAACTTATTATTTCCAGTAATAGAAAGGTTTAAGAATGTGTGTGTCCATGTGTGTTTGGGTGCATTTGCATGTGGTTATCAGCCACACATGTCTCCCAATCCCAATTTTACAGTAAAATTCTTTCTTCCCCATGCAGTGTGCTTGGGTGTCCCTGAGTTGAGTAATTAGCAAAGGACAGGTGGTTTAAAAGTAGCCCAGTGTCTCTGTGAGCAGCCCCAGTACCACTTTGGTACCAGACTCAGATCTAAAACAGCACAGAATTATGTAAAGGTTAGAGCAGCCTTGCAGTTAGAGGAAGCAACTCCAACATCTGTGGAGAGCCCACACACCCCCTACCCCCAGAGCTGATGTTTAGCTGTGTGCTCCAATGTGAATGTACTCGTTGGAGTAGATATTCATTCTGATTGATTAACACCATCCTAGTGGTTAAATGCTTGTAGTATCCCTCCTGCCATGTCATGTCAGACTCTGTTCCGTGTCTCAGAAGTGAGAACCACCATATTTTAGTGACTTTGTTTGCCTTTCCCAGGTGAAGCCTGAGATTGGCGTATTGGCTTCAACCTAGTACCTAAGACTTTGCTCCATGATTACAATGCAGCGTGTAGTTGACTTTTCCATTGGGCCACTCTGCAAAAAAAAGGCTTGGTTGTTGAAGCGTCACCCAGCTTCCTTAACCTGTTCTGTCACCAAAATCGGCTTGTATGAACAGCTGCTGCCCTGTCCTTTTTATTTAAAAATTTTCCATTTAGGTTGTTTCAGATCTCTTTTAGATAAGCCCAGATGGACTTTTTCCTGAAAATCATGATAATACAGGCCTTCTACCCATTCTGGTAAAGGTTTGCTGTATATCATGGAAACTTCTGATGATTGGATAAGACTGGAGAAAAGTATTTGATTGGTGAGAAATTTAGAATTGTGTTGAATTTCATAGCTAGAGAAGCTTACTATCTTATGAAGCCCTGACTGTTTTTCATGTCTTCTCTGTCTGATGAGTCTTTTTTTTTTCTGGTGTCTTTGACTTGGGCCATTCAAGAGCTGCCTATATTAATGAAACTGCTGAGTGTGTATGTTGGCAACTCTTTCTCAGCATTAAGTTGCACAGAGGCATTAATGTGTTTTGAATAGGTTCATTTAATCTTAAAAAATGGTTTTAAGGTTTTAAAAATATCTTTTCATATAGTTGTCACTGGATATTGTTTTTGTGGTGACTTAAACAGCTGATGTTTGCCAATGTCAGGCATGCTGATTCCTGTACAGAAGAGGTGCCCCCTTGGCTGCATACAGACTACCTTGTAAGGTGCTTGGATTAGGTTAGGGAGAGGTGTAAGGTAGTGAGTGGGTGGAACTTTTCCGGTTCCAAGTTTGTAATTCATTCCATTTGTTTTCTAAGTTCTTTTTCATTTTTAAAAGCTCACTTAAAGATAATAGCCTTCTTTCCCATTCTAGGCTGTGTGTGAGAAAAGGTGTTAATGTGTATGTATGTATTTTATATACCTAACAATGCAATGGATCATCTTTAAAATCAACTTATACTTTATAATAAGGACATTTAAATAGACCGAGAGTCTACATAATTATGACACTTAAAAGTTTAGAATGTTTATATTTGTTGAATCTCACTTTTGCTGATTCAGTTAATTTTATTAATAGAAGAAAGAAAACAGCAAAACCTGAGGGCCAATCCTGAAAGGCCGTTTGATAGCTGCAGCAGGTACTGGCAAAGCAGCTTCCCAGACACCTCCAGGCTCAGGCGTGGGATTGACTCAAGTCTGTTATTGTTTTCCCTCCTTTGCAGAAACCTTCTTCCCAGAGCCATCTTCAAGAGTGGCTTACCACCAAATGCAAAAGCAGTCCATCCCACATTCCGATTCCAAATCAGAAAGGAAATTCTGCTCCTGGTTGTACACTTGGTGAAATGACAGTCCCAGTCTTGGGGCTGAAGTTGATGACCAAAGGACACTGGTATTCTCTGAGTTTCTGGAGAAGCTGGAAGATGCCTGGGAAGCAATCACTGAAGCTGGCGTAGCTCCCCTAGAGGAGGGCCCTCTTTAGGATACCCATCTTCTATCGCATGAGACTCCCTACTGTAGATGGACACGCAGGAGACCACTCCCTCACTTGGGGTTCTGAGCCTCCCCCCTAGCACTTCCTCAGACAGGTAACAATCTCGCAGCACAGCAGGAAGGTTGCGAACCTGTGTTCTGCTCCTGAGGCTTCCTTCGTAGGAATGCTATTAATGTCTGTAAGTCACCAGTCACTAGCCCCTTGGATTCCTTGTTAAAGACTTCTATGCAGCCTTATCTAAAACAATAATCTTAGGCTGTGAGTCTCCTGCTGTATTGTTCCTAAAATTGTATGGGTAGAAGAGGTGCCCTTAGTCATCCCTTTACATATGTGGTGCTTTCTAATGGGATCTTCTATGCATCACATACTATGCAGGTGAATTTCTCACTGTTAAGATAGGTCATCAGTAGAAGGCATCACTTCAAGATAGTTACTTTGAATTGAGGTTTGACCTCTTTTCCTGCTTTGTAATGGGTTCAGTGGTGAGGGTGGGAGCTGTCATTCACATTTATGGGCAGCATTCCTGTTGATTAGTGGACCTAAGAGTCAAATAGGAAAATACAGCATGCTGTGTGATACAAGCTGGAGATGCTGTAGTGTTACTATCTGCAAGTTCTGTGCGGGCTGCCTTTTGGATTCCAGATGATCTGTCAGGGGTCTGCAAACTGGGCTAGTCACTTGTTTGTGTAAATAAAATGTGTTTGGAATATAGCCACACCCATTTTCTTATGTACTGCCTGCGGCTGCTTTCACACTGCAAGAGCAGAGTTGAGTAGCTGCAGCAGAGACCCGTGTGGCCCTTACAGCCTAAGATACTATCTGGACCTTCAGAAAACATCGCTGACCGTGCTTGAGAAAGTCATCCTTTTCAGGAACAAATATTCTTGATTTTCCTTCTCTCTTCTGCCCTTTTCTCTCTGTTCTTCTTTACTTCCTGTTTTCCTTTTCTAAATTTTGTTTTCTTTTACTCCTCTTTAGTTATCTTGCTACAAAGAAGACATGTTATATCGATATGCACTACTGTCCCCTTAAACTTGAGCAACTGTAGCATTCCATCTTTCTTTAAAAAAACCCATCACAGTAGCCAAAATGAGGCCACCTTACCCTATGGAGCCAGAACCCATTAGCAAATAGGGATTCAGAGTTCTAAAATTATGTGGCCGGGGCCTCTCATTTCACTCACACAGAACTGACTCTGGCTTTATTTCTTCTTTATTAAAGTAAACCAAGATTTTGTTTCTGGCAAAATTAGTTGAGACTACTTTAGTTGGACTTTTAGTCCTCTGAATGTCACATTTAGATGTGGAAAATGTTTTTTCGCAGAGTAGAAACAAAGTCTGATCACAAACCCAAAGCATTGTTTATTCTTATATATTTTGTTCAGCTTTTAGGAAAATAAAAATGTGTTGGCACTGATACCTTTTCAGTCACATGCTTTCAAAATAATTTTATTAAAGGTAAGCCAACAAATAAAACATAGAGGCTTTTGAAGTGCTTTAATAATGATTTACAAAATTGGAGTTATAACCAGAGTATGACTGAAAAGCTATTAAAGTCTTCCTCCTTCTCCAAAAACTCAAGGATAAGGGGATATATCTTTTTTTTTTTTTTTTTTTTTTTTTTTTTAAATAGAGACGAGGTTATGCTGTGTTGCCCAGGCTGATCTCAAACTCCTGGCCTCAAGCAGTGCTCCCACCTCAGCCTCCCAAAGTACTGGGATTACAAGTGTGAGCCAACGCACCAACACAAGTATAAGTTTCTTTGCTGGTTTTTTTTTTTTTTTTTTTTATGTGATTCAGTGTCTTGTCAGTGAAAAATTTTTGTCAGTGGCCCCAAATCACTGATTGTTTTAGTTGTTTTGAAACAGACAATTATCATTTTGAATTCTTAGGATTACTTTGATGTCTTACTATGACTTGATATCCACTGAAATACTGGAATTTTTTTTAAGTATAAAATCAATGTGTGTAAGGCAGTCTTCATATCCTAGCAGTAAGTGTTCTTCCCCATGCTTGCTCTCAAATCCTTTTCAGGGGAAAAATAAAAAGATTATTGTATTTAAAATGAGCAGAATTGTGGAAGGGCCTTCCCCCGCCCCCTGCGGACAGGGTCTCAGTCTATCGCCCCAGGCTGGAGTGCAATGGGCATATGGTCTTATCTACTAGGGTATGTAGTTTAAAAGTGTAGTTTTTTAAAAGTATAGTCATCTTCATTTTTATACGCCCACTGCAGCCTTCATCTCCCAGGCTCAAAGAGATTTTCACACCTCAGCCTCCTGAGTAGCTGGGACTACAGGTGCATGCCACCACACCCAGCTAATTTTTTTTTTTTTTTTTTTTCCAGTTTTAGCAGAGATGAGGTCTCGCTGTGTTGCCCAGACTGGGAAGTCTTTTGAGGCAGCCTTCAATATAATTCATCCTTTGAAACCTCAGAACAGAGTCTTGTATTCTACAATGGATGGATTGGAAGACTTGAAGCCCCAGCCTCTTTCCTTTATAGATAATCAGACTCGGGCAGAAACTCAGAGCTCTCAGGGCTTTGCTGTGCTGTGCCATGTCATGCCGTCCTGGGGCCCAGGGAACCACCCTGAGCACTTTGTGGAGTGTGTCCTTGCTCAGGCTTTTGCCTTGGGATTGAACCGAGGCTGGTCAGTTCCTTCCACTTACCTCCTCTCTGTCTGATCTTCCTTTTCCCAGAGCCTCAGTGCTTGATGCTCAGTGCTCAGGAGATGTCCTTTGCTCCATCGTTCAGAAGGGCAGTTGTGTGGTTATGCTGCCAGGTGAGCACAGACACACGTCCTTTCTCCCCTAGCTGGGGCCATCCCACACAGGGTGCTCAGTATGCATGCCTCACGAAAGCATAGACTGTCCATTTAAAAAAAATCAGGTACTCACGGTATTACAATATGCCAGGGGTTGGACAAATGGATTTTTTACCCTTTTTTAAAGGGTTATGTAAAAAAAAAAAAAAAAAAAAAAAGCGACTGTATGTGGCCCACATAACCTAAAATATTTACTTCCTGACTCTTGTATAAAAGCTCTACTGATCCTTGCAATAGTCATTAAAGATCAAATTGTATAGACAGGCAGAACTTTTTTTTTTTTCTCATATAGTCCAACATTTTTTCAAACAGTCCAGCAATTCTTTTAGATTTTAGAGTAGCTTGCCTGTGCATCTCAGTACACAGCTGCTGTTACAGATTATTCCTGAATAATGCTTTTGCATTATTAAGAAAAATTATACCCCTTTGCCAATTGTCTACTTGTTAATGAGTTGTGGGCATGTCATGTGATCATATCTATTAGGGTATGTAGTTAAAACTAAAAATGCAGTCTTTAAAAGTACAGTCTTCATTTTTATGAATCAGAGTGAACTTGACTGTGGTAGACATTCCATTAACAGCAGTTCAGCACAAACAAGTTACTCATGAACTTAAAGCCAAGAATAGTGCCTCTCCCTGAAAGTATGCGATGTGTTGGTTTTACCCCTAGAACACTTCATTTCTCTTTTGTATCATATACTTGAAGGTTTCTCACTCTTCAAGCTCTGGTCATGATATGCGAACATAAATGCCTGGTGTTTGCCTGTTTGACTTTCAAGTGCAGACCACACATTCTCTTAAAAACACCAGCATGTCTGTGGCATCTTGTCAAGACACCGGCAGCTTTAGACAGAACAAGTTCAGGGCTCTCCAATCCAACCGGAGTGACCTGCTGGTTCTGAGGAGCCATCCTTGGCACCTTGCCCTTCCTCCTCCTGCCTCTGCTTATGCCGCCAGCTCCCTTTCAGGAGGCATATTCTCTGGGACAGTCCCCCACTTCCCCAGTGCAGCCCTGAACACAAATTTGTCACATTAGAAGCATTTTTATCTCAAAACTCTGTTTTCCTCGAGTATTTAATTGTTGAGTTTAAATGCTATTCAATTTATCAAATTTTTTTTACCCCAGTTTTCTATGATCTGCACCTCATAGTTGTCTTGTAGCTAAAGCTGCAGTATTTGGGAGCTAATTTTTGGGAAAGAGACTATACAAACAAGATTTGCATAATTTTGTATATTTATACCACAGGTAGGGATTATTTTAGAGCCACTGTAGCTTAAGGTTATTGATTTCACTAGTGTGGTTTCTGCATTCTAAATAGTTCTCGGAGACTGTGTTAGTGACTGGTTTCAAATACATATATATAATATTTATACACACCACTGTGGAATTTATTTCACTGTGTAAATAGTGATATTTTCCTGTTCAAATGCTTCTATAGAAAGTATTTATTTTAACAAGAAAATTAACTGTCAAAAGGGCTTTCCAAAAAGTGTTCTTTCTAGCCACCCATCCTCCCCAGCTACCATGCTCAACCATTGAGTCTCCAAACAACAGTGAAAGCAGAAAGGTGTGGCCTTGAAACCATCACTGTATTTGGGCAGATGCAACAGAAGCGCATCTCCCCACTGTCACCCCATCCCACAACAAAGTGGGACTCCCATCGTGGGTATGGCTGTGCCAGCATGGCATCGGGCGTGCCCCATGCAGCCTACTTCTTGCATGCACAGTTGGTACATTCAGCTGTACACTTAACAGCCTGTACAGGAAAATGAGCCTTAGTTGTAGCCCCAAGGAAACCCAAACCCATGCCTGTGAGATACGGAGAAACCACTGGTTGCCTAGAGAAAGCATTAAGGTGTATTTCTAGTTCCTCTCTCATGTTGGTGAAAGACACTATTCACACTCTCATTAATCATGGGAGATAAGCATGTTATCTTCTGCACCTTGACTATGCTCATGAGCACCTGGCTCTTCTCTTCCTCCTCCTCCCCTCCCTGTCTCAGTGTGCGTCTGTGCAGATGTGGGCCAGCCCCCTTGTAACCAGTGGTTACAGAATGATACCATCTGTTCTAAGATGTGGTCAGCTTTACTTCTCAGGAGTCCTGTCCTACAATTCAGAGCACCCCTGGATGGGATGGAACCAGTGCTTTATGATCATGTTCCTCTTCCCTGTGCCCTGTCCTTGGGCACCTCCATGTAAGTCATGATCCTCATTGTGCAGGGCTGGCTGGACTGAGAATTGCAACTCCAGGACAGCAGGGAGCTTTGGGACTAGGCACGCAGGGATTTTGTCATCCATTTGAACCATAATTTGCATATTTTCTTACGGCCTCCCTTTGTCTTTTCTAAACGAATGAGGCGGACACTTGAACAGTAATGCTGGAGAATGTTTTTTTTAAGAGGCTTTGTAAGCAAATCTGATTTTAAGATGAAATGTGAATGAGAAACTAGGTGCCAGGGAATTTAGCACTGAACTAGACAGTCAGAACTTTTTTAACTTTGCAGGAAGAAATAAATTTTGCTGTCGTCTAAATGTTCACAAGAAGTAATGTTGTAAATAGTTTTCTAAAAATATTTATTACCTGTGCTGTATACAAATTCATGTTTTGAGTGATGTTGGTTTGCATCGTAGTATTATAGAATATATTTTGAGCAGTGGACTTCCTTTCATAACACAGTTCACACATGGAGAAAGAACAAAAACCAGCAGGTTGAGAGCGTTTGGGGCATTTGATCTGTAATGTTACATCAAATCTAAGCTTTAACTGCCCCCTCTTCTCATCTGGTTATATTTTATACACACAAACACACACACACACAGGGGTATGATAAACTGGTCAGTGGTCAGTACCCAGATCTGCAGAGCAGATTTCCAGGTGTTCTTTCTGATGTGTTGCCCATAAGCAATAAGATCTTAGGTAATAACATTTATTCCGGGGCCCACATTGGCCCTTGTCTCAGAGGATAGGGTGGGGGTAGAACAGCTCTTGCTAAGACCTCTTGCCTTTGCCAGAGAGGTTGCTGTACTTGAATTTTTGCTTCTGTTTGTCTGCACGCTCCTTCATGTCATAGAACTCTAGCAATGGATGAGAAATCTGCCAGCACCAGACACATCAAAACTGGGCATGTAGATTGAAAAATTTGCAATTTTTCATGAATTTATAGGGTTTCCAGAATCTAGTTGAGGCAAAGCTCATTTGGCTATAGAGTAAATGTAAGACTTGTTACAATAGAAATTTAAGTGGCCAGTTCAAAGTCCTTTGGCTATATTTGACCTACCGTTAAAAGCTAGCCCATTTCATATAAGCATCTTCTGCGCCTGGGCTTGAAATGTCTAAAGCTGCCTTCGTGTCTGGGATTACACCATGTAGGTCAGTATAAAGAGGGCAGTCACTCCTCCATTTTTCCCAGCGTGTCCAGTTCAGCAGATTTCTAAAGCTGTTAAGCAGCCTCTCTTTTTGACCGTCCTAAACTTTGTGAAAATAAATACCCCACACCCAGATAACCATTAATAGAAGTAATGTAGTTTTTTAGGCTTTTGGAATATGTCTTCTCTTTTGTATTTATGATGGTGTTTGGAATTTTTCACTAGTGTTTTTTTAGATTGAAGTGGGTGCATTAGGATAAAACTTTCCCTTGCTGATCCTGAAGGCAAGCAAGAGGAAAGAAATGGACCTGTATTGTATCATTGGGGAGGTGACTACTTCTTGTGGTGGTAGGGGGTGGGGGGAATGGGGCATTGTAGGTTATGTGGGGGTACAATAGAATTCTGGCCTGAGGCTCCCCAAGTCTTACTACCTTGTATGAAAAATCCCCTTATTAGCCTCATTTAATCTCAATAGAAGCCTGCTGTTTACCCTCAGGGAACAAGTAGTTTTCAAAATTGAGCTCCTCCAAGGTCATTGGCCAATACTGTATGCAAGCATTGGTCATCTTTGTAAACTCATGGCATTATTTCCCCGTATGCATTATAATACTAAGAAATTCATCCCCAACCTGTATGAAAAGCACAGCCCAGGGCCCTAATTGAGGCTAGCGTGAATGCCTTTGAGGGGCCAGGGGGCCATAGGAGGCCCATGCAATTTAACTGAAGCTCAGGTGCCACGTTGGATTTTTATTCTTATTAGGCCGCAACCCTTCTGAATGAGTTTAGGGCAGGGGCTGCTGATCCGGCTGTGGATTCAGGGAGCTCTAAAATGAATCTCTACCGTTCCTTTAAAGGTCTTTCTGGTTCTTCCCAGTGTTGTCATTGCCGAGGTCGATCTCGTAGTTGTTCAGTTGTGCTCTTTTTGCTGTCTTGTGAGTCTTAGCCAGTGATCCAGCTGCCCAAGGACAGGGCCTCCAGAGGGCCTAGCACCGTCCTGGTACCAAGCGTGTGCTCCCGGCCTGTGTGACAGTGTCTTTCCAGAGCAGTGAAATGAGAAATTCTGCAAGTGGCAACTCCGAACATCAGTGTGTCTCTCTTGGGCCTGGATTTCTACTATGTTAGTGTAGGAATATACTGTGTCTTTAATGGATGAAAATTCAATGTATGCTGTGAATTTGTTGGTTTGAAACATTGAAATTTTTCATTAGACAATGTTTACATACCTCACCTGAAGAACCTTTGAGAGTGTATATATAAAATTTAAAAATATATTAAGTTGCTTTAAAACAATATGTATAGCTATAAAAGTTGGAGTTATTTTAACTTTGAATATGTACCAAGTCTCTTAAATATTGAAATCTTGTAGACTTCTTGTGCTTCTGTGTTTTGCTTTCCTATCAGGCCATGTAGGAAACTGTGTTCTTGTTATTGGTAGAGGGGCTCTCACTGAAATCCAAGCTTGGAAGGATTTCCTGTGTTGTTTCAGATTCTCTTGTTTGGTTTTGAGGGATGGGGTGTGGAGCCAGAGGATGTGTGGGAGGGGTTTCTCTAACATTGACATCTATTCCATGAGCTTTTTCAAGGCGCTTATTTTATGGCAGCGTATTAAACTTCTTTGATATTCAAGTGTGTCTGTGTAGTCACTGAAGAGGGCATAGAATGCCTTGGAGCCGGTCATTCAACTTGCAGCGTAAGGCAAAATTGATGAGTTGCCAGAAGGAACCACAAAGCAATACTTCCACCAAGTGTCAGGGCTTAGAGAAGCCTTGTTTGCTAATGTCAGTAATAAATCATTTTGTGAGTTCTGCCTAACTTCAGGGAAAAGAAAAGACAATGGAGGAATCCTTGAGATTCCCATGGCAGGGTTGGAAAGGTGCCAGCATTTCATCCTGTGGGACAGGGAGCAATGAAGGGCAAGCTCCTGACCTCAGGCTAGCCACTGGGAAGTGTACAGGCCACAGGCCAGGGCTACCCAGCTCTCAATGCCTTTGTTGGAGTATGGCAGAAAAAGTCCTTCCATTTGCTAGCCTCATGAGTGTTTTCATTGTATGCTTTCAACTCTGCTTGAAGTGGGTCAGCGTAAGGACCCACAAGAAGCTCATCTGACTGTGCCATCACTATGCAGAACCACCTCCAGCAAAAATAACCCCACAGCTGACTGCCAGGCCACCCCTCTGAATCTGAATTTGGAAGACTACCTCATTCCAGATTAGTTGTTTTCATTGTTAAGATAGACCTCTTTTCCTCCAGTAGTCATCCTGTAGTGGAATAACGAAAATACCCAAGAGGTGCAGACTGGCTGCTTTGGGGTGAGGGGACATCTCAAAAATTAACTCTGAGGGCTTTGGGTTTAGGGATGATAGAGGTGTCATCACCAATCTCAGAAAAACTTGGCAGCCCTAGTAATCAGGATGTTGCCTGTTGGAAGTCTGGGCACTGCTTTTTGGCCTCCGTCCTCCCAACCAAGCCCGGCTGTGCCCATTCCCTTGGCTGGGGATTTCCTTTTAGCAGTGAAATTTGCCACTGATTTTTCTTTAACTCAGAAATAGCAAACTGGTGGCCTACAGATGTGTTTTCTTCAGCCTCGTGTTTAAAAAAATACTTTGGCTTTTCTTTACAGAAAGACTGAGAGTTCTGACTTCTCTTTTTAAAAAAAATGAAAAAGATGAAGATTTGACAGAATTAACTCATGGTAAGAGTCAGCTGGCATGAGACTGGAAAAATGTGCCTTTCAGGACACCACAGCCCCGATTGTCAGTTCCCATTCGATCACTGGTTCTTCACGGCAGGGGAATGGGTCTGTGTGCCTGCTGCCTTATCAGATGTGGCGACGCAAACGACAGGCCAGGTGACTAACAGGTAACCGACTGGCCTTGCAAGACAGGAGCATCCAACCCCATCGGAAGCCATTTTCTCTCCTGCACACTGTTCATTACATTTCCTCCAAAATCCCTAATTTTTTTGAAGGCACGGAAGTTATATTAACTGGCCACTTTCAAGATGACCCATGTGCTGTTAAGGTGTGGCTTGTATTACCATTGCCCTGGCCCGATTTTCCACGGAAATCTGTTCATGGTTGTGGCTCATGGTCCTGGCTCAGGCTTCCGTTGAGTGTCAGTGACCCTGCCCAGCCTGCCTGCCCAGGTCTGGCCTTACCCAGACATCCATCCTGAGTCCTATAAAATTGTGCTTGCAGTGTTCTCATCTGAATGGTGACGGAGCCACTGCAGACGTATGTGTGCCTGCTTTCTCCACCAATTTCTAAGAGCCACTGCGCTAGGGACAGGAAAGTGAAACTCACAGGACATCTGAGAAGTCACACTATTGATTGCTCTGATGGCTCCGAAACCCTCAGAGCTAGATTAAAGATCGGTGTGGCTCTGTGCGCAAACTTACAGAATGTCCATGTCACGGCAATTACTTGAAGGGAGATGAGGATGAGCAGCCTCCCCAGCTCGGCCGTGCACTGACAGACCCCAGGGGTCTGTGAGACCCCCTCTCCCAGGGCGCCCTCATTCTTCAGGAGGAATGGACTTCAGGAAGGGCAGGGAGTTCCAGGGACAGACGTCCTATGTGTGTAGCCCCTTGGAGCCACCCCTGGATGATGGCCCATATGTGATCAGCCCAGAAGCCCTAGGAGAGAATGCTAGCAGCACTGGGCCCGCTCTTGGTGGCGAAAAAGAGACCAACAAGGCAGAGTGAATCAATGTCATGTTCACATGGAAGACAATAGACAACATCGACATAGTCTAAAACAATACTTCCAGGGCAGGTGCGGCTCCCTCACGGGCCTGTTCTAAACCAGCCTCTAGGAGTCGATTCAAACAAGACTACAGAAACCCCCAACAAAACATGCTACGACCACATAGCATCTGAAAGGCAAAACAAGACGCTGGATGTTGACTTTAACATATAAAAATACTATAACAAAATGAAATACAAATATATATTAGAATCTGTAAGTATTCTGTATAAAGAGATACTTTTGCGGTTAGGCTACCAGCAGGCAAAGAGGAGACAAAGTCCAGCCTTTTCCACTTCCTGACACCTTCACCGGGAGCCCCAGCCCTGTTGCCAGTGGTGTTGCAAGGCCACAGCTCCCTCGGGACGCACCCTGCTGTATCTCTTCATGTCTAAAATGCAGAGCGAACTAGGGGTCTTCACAAAGGGGGGCAAGATGTGGAGAGAGGACTTCTCAGAGGGGCGACTTCGCAGTAGCCACCTTCTGGACTTTCAAGCGGAGTGTGAACAGGCAACGTGAGTGCTGACTCAACTCGCTGGTTGATGGCCAAGTTGGAGAAAACGTTGGTCCTGGGGCACACAGCTCTCAGCTCACCTCATAGTGGATTCCAATCCTCAGACTGCACCGAGGTCAGCGCTGCTGTGCTAGGAGTCTGGACCATGTGGTGGGGCTGGTCAGGGGAGCCTTAAGCTCACATGGTGCTCCCTGGAAACACGCCAGCCGCTCACCTCCCAGCCCCATGGCGCCAGGTGAGGGGTAAGCGTCACCTGTCTACAGGTACCCTTTCCACCTCCTGCAGAATGAAGAGGCCGCCTGCCAGTCAGTGCCCTTCAAGCCTGGGAATTGACTTCTCCAGGGTGGTGGGGAATGGTGGTGGCCAGGGAAGCTATCTCTCTCAGGGTTGGCGAGTCCCAGAGCAGCTTTCTTCCAGGGAAGAGGCAAGATGGCTGCTCTTGAGCTTTTCTGCCCTATCCAGCCCGGTGCAGATGCTCTGCAGGGTCCCAACGTGGCCTGGAAACTCAAAGTAAGAGAGGGATGCCATGTGGTCCTGGGAGAAGCCCCATGAGGCCCAGGCTGCAGTCTACTTGCGGGTGGGGCCAGACATTGTGGCCTTGCTCAGAGCTCCAAGCAAGTAGATCCCAGCCCCCTGGTGAGGGGCAGATCCTGCCATGAGGACACCTCCCACGTTAGGCAGGGCAGGGCCCTCTTCCCATCACAGGGACCCCAGGACTCATAGTTGCTAGGTTGAGTCCCCGTGGCATGGGGCATGCCAGGCACCCTCTACCCCAGCTCTAGCCTTCTAATCAGCATCAAGGGCTCCCCTCACTGCCTGGGGCGGGGGACATGGGCAGAGGACACAGACACAATGACACTCGGAGCCTCACCTGAACATACACCAGCCATACCTCCTGGCCACAGCTGGAGGGAGCCAGGGCAGAGACGTGCTCCCTGCCGCTGCCCACCAGAACTCCCCGGGGGTGTGCCCTCTTGGTGAGGCCTCTGGGGAAAGAGAGTACAACTTTGCCTCCCTTTAGCCAATTCACGATTTGGCCTCACAAACCATCTTTCTACGTTTTCACTGTGTATGGAAGAGAAGACGATGCAGTCAGGCAATCATGTATTCAGTGCCTCTTCCAGCACTGGCTCCTTCATTGCCAGCAACCCTCTGGCCTGGGCCACTGTCTGTGGCTGGAGCCAACACTCAGCTCAACTCTTCCCAGGCGTGCTGGTCGTTCCTGCGATGCTCTGGGATGAGTTCACATCTGTCCATTAGGCCAGAACGCCCACAGTCCCCAGCCCTGGGTTAGGTACATATATACTTATTGATGTGATCAATGAAAATAGGTCTTCTAACTCCTCTGGCCTCCCAAGACCACAGTCGGGGAGTCTACACTATTCATTTAGTCGTCCTGCCTCCTACCTATGGCCATTTTACAGCTGAGGAACCCGAGACCCAGGCAGGGAGAAGTTTGCCCCGAGTGCTGGAGCCAGTGGGGGCTTCCCAATGCCTGGAGCACCGTCCCCTCCACTGCTCCCTACTGGCCTGCAGTGTGCAGGACTCTGAACCAGCTGCTCCCTGGCCAAGCACCTGGGCCAGACCCTCACACCCAATCACTCTGCCAATTGGCCACCGACAGCTTGTGGCTGACTGGTGGCTGGGGAAGCCCAGGACCAATGCCCCTTCTGTGACCAGTGTCTGGAGGTGGATGATGTTTGTTTACCTAGAGCAAAGAACCCCCTGCCCTCTTTGGTGGGGTCTGCCACCCTAAGCAGCCCCTGTGGCTGTTTCTTCCACATAAGTCCTCCTTGAAGCTACAGTAGTCATCCTAGAACTTTAGGATTCAGCGGCCTGGTCCTGAGAACCACCTCCACCCACAGCCTCGTTCCCAAGCAGTGGCTGCAGTCAATCCAGCGGGGAAGGGTCCAACCCTCCCTGGCCAGCAGGAGGCGGCATCCCCGCTCCACAGCCTAGCCTACCACCAGCAGATTCTGTAGCAGCAGAATGAACCAGAATGAACCAGGCTGGCTGCCCGGGCAGACTGAGAGTACTTCCTGGTTGCCTGCAGAGGGGTAAGAGGCTTCTGGGGCCACGGACCCAGCTCCAAGCCAGCCTGGGCCACAGGCCAGAGGGAAGGGTTGGTTTGGAAAGCTGTCATTTTTCTTCTCCAGACTCAGGTAGCAGATAAGGAGGGGTGTCATCGTTCTGCACTTCTTGGCCTGACCTCACGCACACATTCATTCAACAAATATTTATTAAGCGCCTATTTGTGCAAGGCACTTCCGGAGAGGGCAGCCCGCAGCTCAGGCCTCGCCCACCCCCGCTGCCCCCAGCTATGACGCAATTTGCTTTTAAAAGGCTGCTCTGGCACCACCCCATCCAGGAGGGCCCAGCTGCCCAGGAGCCGTCCTGTGATGACCTGCACCCCAGCCCAGCTGCTGGCGACTGTCTCTGCTGCTGCAGCGGCTGGGCCCCCTTGCCCACCCTCACCCGCCTGTCCACGCCCAGCACTATGCGCAGAGGGCACAGCCACACTTGGTGGGCTTTTCCACCTCCTCGGCAAAAGAGGTCCCATCGCTGCACTCAAAGGTGAACTTCCTCCGCTTCAGCCGAAGGCCCTGGCAGCAGCCCTGGCCTGGGCACGAGCCCCGGCACTCCACCCATGACAGGGGGCGCGTGGTCTGGCAGATGGCATAGCCCCTCTGGACCTGGTGAAAGTCCCGGACAGGGTCCCCCCGGCACTCGGACTCTGGATGGGACAGACACCGAAAGAAAGCCTCAGGGCACACCCATGGGTGAGCTGCTGCCTCCAGGGAGGCAGAAGGAAGAGGAGGAGTAGGGCAGCATCTGTGGGTGGATCCTTTGGCTCTCAGACCCCATCTCTGTCCCCAGCATACTTCCGCCTCCCGCTGACATGCACAAGCTTCTTCCCAGGGCCTACAGTCTGGTCCTAGCGCCAGGGCCCTCCAGGACAGATAGAACTGCCGGAGGGAGGCGAGGTCCCCATTGCTAGAGGCGTGCAAGAGAGACTGGAGGCCCTGGAGGCAGTAACATTATGAAAAGGATTCGTGCTGGGGAGGGGTGGCCCAGGGGATCCTTAAGGTGCCTGAGTTCTGGGTTTCTCCAGCTTCTCCCTGCCCAGCCTTAACAGTCCGGATTCCAGCAGAAGCCATCTTGGTCAAGCAGGCCAGGGACAGCCTGGGAAGGAGTCCCCACCCCTCGGACTTCCTGCTGCCACTCCCAGGTCATGAGGTGATGGGGCCAAGGTACAGAGGTTGGGCCAGGAGCTGTTACCCTGGTTGGTCTCTTCTGCAAGGAGAGACCCCAGCCAGAAGAGGCGCATACCCTGGATAAGGGAGCTACAGGGCAAACTGGGCCAGGAGAGACCGGGAGCAGTGCCCAGAGGGTGGAGGGACCCTGAAAGCCCCATAGCAGTCCATGGTACAGGGCTGGGGGAGGACAGAAGGGCTGCCAAGGTTGGGAGGAAGAAAGAGTCAAATTGCTAAAGCAATTTGTGGGGGACCCTGGGGAGTGCACGTCAGGAGGGGGGGCCCTGACCTTGCTCACACAGCTCTCCCGAAAAGCCGGGATCACACACACAGTGTGCCCCCTTGGTGGCTGAGGCCTGGCAGTGGCCATGCAGGCACTGCAGGCCTCTACAGGGTTCTGCCAGGGCCCCGGCCTGGTTGCACAGGGCCCCCGAGTACCCATCCTGGCACTGGCAGCTGTAGGAAAGAGCGTCGAGGGGCACACATTGCCCATGGACACACCTGCAGGGGACAGAGAAAAGGCGCTGTGAGGACAAACCCAGCCAAGCCCCACCCGACGCAGCCCACCCGGCCCTGACTTCACAGGTCTTTTATTGTTCCCAAGATTGAAACAAAGGGAGTTGCATGCGACTCCAGTGCCCCAGGCTCACTTGTGGCCATGGCAGGGGCCATCAGCAGGCTGGTCACAGTGCAGGCCCACCCAGCCGGCCTCACAGTGGCACATGGGCCCCGGGGTGGCGTTGGGCTGGCAGATGCCATGCAGGCAGTAGAGCTTGAGGCAGGGTTCGCAGCCTGGCACCACGCCCGGCTTCATCTGAGTCTTGGTGAAGTCCTGCAGCTCGTTGTTGATGTACAGGTTTCGGATGCAGCCATGGAAGCCAGTGCCATTGAGGATCTGCCACAGGCGGAAGGCAGCTGAGTTGACGTCCACGGGCATCCCTGGGGTAGGGGAGGGAGCATAGCTGGGCTGAGTCAGGCTCGGGCTAGGCCGGGCACCCACCTCTGAGGTCTGGGCAGCTCCATGGCCTTCCCTCTTGCCTGCGGCCTCTGTCCTTCATCTCTGCAACCCTGATCCAAGGTCCTCTGCCACCTTGGAGGGCCCAGGCTCCTTTCCCAGAAGAAAGGGAAAAGCTGCTTCCTCTGTGATTGGAGCTGGGGTGTCAGGCCTGGTGGTGGCCAGCTGCTGCGTGCGGCTCTGAGGTACCTGTTCCTAAAGTCTGGCTACCCTCACCAAGGCGCCTTCTCTACCTGGGACACCAGCTTTTACCTCCCGGAGACCCCAGCCGTAGCAAAGGGGCGGGGCCGAGACATCATGTGTGGCACTGGGTCACTGCTTTTGTGGCTGTCCCTTCTCAGCAGCCCTCTGAAGTAGGGCTTGCTAAGCCCCATTTGACAGATGCTCATGACTGGCCTGAAGCTGCACAAGGAGTAAGCTGCGGAGCTGGGCTGAGGCCCAGGGCCATCCCTCACCTCTGCCCCAGCCTCAGCACGCCCCCGACAGGGTGTGGAGACAGCCCCGCTGCATCCAACAGCCTGCTTATCAAGACCGAGAAATGCTTGCAGGTGGTCGATGGGGTCATCTAGCCTGCAAAGCCTCTAAGGCCAGCCAAGGCAGTCCCTGGCTGATGCAGGGACTCTGTACCTGAGTCTTCTTGCAGTGGCTCTGGGCCTCTGAGGGCCCCAAGACTGGAATGGACCCTAAGCCATCGAAAAGCCCCTTCTAGCCCAAAACCAAGAGGAAAGGTGCCCAATGTGTCACAGACAGCCTGGACAGTCCCAGGACCTCCCCTAAGCCAGGACTTGCACCCAACCCAAGCACCCATCCTTCTTGGTCAGTCTCAGCCAGGCAGAGAGCAGCTGGGCCTCCAGGCAGTGAGGCCAGTCCACCTGTAGCTTGGCCACCACCAGGACCATCTTCCCACTTGGCATTTCCCACAGTGTAGTCCGTAGGCACCAGCTCTCCTTGCTGGCCTCAGGCCAGACAGCAAAAGAGGCCCCACCAGGGCCAGGTCCTCACCTCCCACATAGAGTGGCGCCTCGCTGTTGAGCGTGTAATGTTTGTCCATGGTCATGGGGCTCCCACCGTCAATGGAGAGATTCACCATCTGGTCAAAGGCAACCAGCTCAACAGTGTGGAACTGCCCGTCGTTGATCGTCTCAGCACTGGAAGAAGAGGGGGTTCCCCATCCCAGGGAGTGGGTGTCAGTCTGGACCATCCCTGCCTGGGCACTTCCCCAGAAACACCAGCAGGTTCTCCCCAGGAGACCAAATCTCTAAGGAAAAGGACTGTGGGGGCTCAATGGCCTATATAACCTGATCCCTCTTATTCCCCTTCTTGGACTCCCTGGGGAAGGCTGAGAGGTTTGAGGCAGGGGTCTCAAACTTATGAGTCTCCCCCTCCCCATTAAGGAGCCTCCTCTAAGGTGGTGGTGGGTTGGGGAAGGACAGGGCCACTGCACAGGCCTCAGAGACCTCAGACCCAACCTTGGGCTAAACCAGATGGTTCAAGTGTCCTTCAAACTCAGCCCAGGTTTCTAGAGGTCTTGATAACCACCTGCTTTTGGCCCAGGAGACCTCGCCCTGGCAGTTCCGTACCCCTGAGGGCAGCTGGGGGGCATGAGGAAGCCCTACCTGTAGATGGCAGAGCTGGGGTAGCTGCCTGGGTCGTAGCTGACACGCACATGGCCCTGGTACAGCTCAACTGCAATGTGGTCGTTGTCCCCGTTGTACAGAAGGATCCCATTGTCTTCTGCCGTGGAGACCTGATGGGCAGTGGCACTTTCTCTCCCACCCCACCCCATGCAGCAGCGGCACAGGCTAGCAGGTGGGGCAGAGAGGGCACCCAAGATTGGAAGAGAGATACTCTGTGCAGAGCTCTCTTCCCCCACCTGGCCAGCCTCCCCAAGGCCATTCCTCCAGGGGGCGCCAATAGGGGCTGCAGCCTCTGGTTCAAGCCCCATCCACTGCCAGCCTGGCCAGGTCTGGGCAGGGGAAGGTGATGGGCCACTGAGGCCTGGAAACTCTGTGCCAGGAAAAGCAGCCAGGAGACCTCAGGACAATCTTCCCAGAGAGGAAAATTAGACTGGGACCCTTGTCTGGAGGGTGTGGGTAGCCCTTCCCCTTGGGCCTTGGGGAGCTAGCTGCTAAGGGGGGAACTACAGAGAGGACAAGTTCAGGAAGGCTCTCTGACAGCCAGAGTCAACCAAGCCTAGTGGAAGGAGCCACTCAGAAGGTAGTGTCTGTCGCTGGAACCGTGCAAGCAAAAGTGAGATCTTTGCCTCAGGAGGGAGATCCCTCTAAGATGCTGTAGGAGCCATGATCATTTTTCCCTGTCTTGTCCTCCTCCCTCCATTTCTTCTGGTAAAGACCCTGAGCCCCCTGGTCTGTGGAGCTGGGCACATGACCCAGGCTGTCTAGTCATACTGTCCCATCTGCTTGGACTCAGCAGCTGGTTCGGAGATGGGCATGTGACTAACGCCAGGCCAGAGATCTTCCTTGAGCTGACCGAATTAGAGCTGGCAAGGAAGAGCCTTTGTAAATCACTGTCTGGTAAAAGATGAGGATAAACCAAGGACGTGCCCGAGGCAATGGCTGGTTAGGGTTTTGGTGAATTTTATTTTTGGCGGTTAGGCTAGCTGTTGTCTTGCCATGTAGACTATGTAAGTGGATAGGATGTTGGAGATGTGACGTAGGGGAAGAGAGCAGAATGCACATGTTTGAGAGGCTGAAGAGTTCTGAGAAAAAAGGAGAAGAGGACAAAAGAGAGGGAAGAAAGATGTGGCATTTGTGACAGGGAATGGAATTCGAGGGAAAGAGAAAGATGACTAAAGGAGAGTTTAACGTTCTTTATCACGTGCTGTGCAATATAAGCCACTCTCCTCTCCATCCCCCAAAAATATTTAGCAAAATATTGATATATTTCATCAATGCTGTTGAAGTGGGACTTGCTTTATTTTCCCCTCAATAGGAAGATGTTCTGAGATGGAAGTGAAGGCATGAAAAGGACAATTTAAGGGACCCTAGGGACATACAGTAAAGGTATAAGCCCAAAGTTAATTCTGGCCACGTTCCAGCCACACGTAGAAAGCCTGTCTGCAGCACTGGAGGCAGACACTGAGGAGCAGCCTCCTCAAGAAATGGGACAAGAAATGGTGGGAGGGGATGATGGCAAGTCTGGTTTTCTGGATTCAGTTACCCATGAGACCACGTCCACCCCTGCCCTGGTTTTGTGACACTATAACCTTTCTAATTGTGCTTAAATTAGTTCAAGCCGAGATTTTGATACCCATATACAAAAGGTTTTGATTACACAGAGCCCTTCCAGTTCCCCAGGCACCATGCAGGGATGCATCTTGATGCTCTGGCCTAAGCCAGGCTCCCCTGCTCCCTGACTCCCCTCTGTGACCAAGCCCCCTGGCACGCACCTGCAATGTGATGTTGGCCCGTGGCCAGTTTTGCAGGTCAGTGAACTGCAGGTAAGTGTCCCGATCCACAAAGTTGACACTGAGCAACTTCTCACACTCAGGGCCACCGAAGCCTGGGAGGCACTGGCACACGGGCCTGTTGCCCTGGTCCACACAGTTGGCCCCATTCTGGCACTCAGTCCCCTCACAGGGGCTCTTGGGGGTAGGCAGATGGGGAGGGATCTCACAGAGCTGTCCACTGAGAGAAAAGGACACAAGTCAGAGAGGGCCAAGGAGGAAGGGGGTATCTTCCTCTCCCATAGCCCTGGAGAGAAATACACTAAACATCTTGAGAAAATGGATTCTTAAAGTGACAGAAGATGCTCTAATAAACACTTTTCGTGAGAGAGCTGAGAGCCAGAAGGATACCAGGATACAAGTATGGCCCCTGGTCCAGCAGCATCAACATTACCTGGACACTTGATAGAAATGGGAAACCCACTGAATCTGCTTTTTAACAAGATCCAAGGTGATTACTGACAATGTCAATAACTCTGCAAGCCAGATTTTACTATATACATTTTACAGAAAAGAAAACTGAGATTTAAGACACAAGCATAAAGAGGGAAGAGTCAAGTTACTAAAATAAGAAATAAAAGAAGGGACTACCAACCTTATAGAAATACAATGAATTATAAAGGAATATTATGAACAATGATATACCAATAAACTAGATAACATAGATGAAACGCACAAATTCCTAGAAATATGCAAACTACCAAAACTGAACCAAGAAAAAAATAGAAAATATGAATAGACCTATAACTAGTAAAGAAATTGAATTAGTAATCAGAAAATTCCCAGGCCCAGATGGTTTAACTGGTGAATTCTACCAACCATTTAAAAACAATAAATACCAATTCTTCACAAACTTGTCCAAAACATAAAAAATGAAGGAACATTTTCTAACTCATTCTATGAGACCAGCATTACCCCAATACCAAAAACAAAGACATCACAACAAAAGATATCACAAAAAACTACAGACCAATATCTATTATAAATATTGTCACCAAAATCCTCAACAAATTACTAGGAAATCAAGTACAGCATAAAAAAGATTGTATACAATGACCAAGTGAGATTTACGCCAGAAATGCAAGGCTGGTTTGACCTCTGAAATTCAATTAATGGAATACATGACATTGATAGATGAAAAAGCAAAAAAAAAAAAGGTTCATCTCAATAGATGCAGAAAATGCATTTGACAAACTTCAACATTCCTTCATGACAAAAACACTCCACAGACTAGGAATAGAAGTGAACTGCATCAACCTGATAAAGGGCATCTACAAAAAACACACAACTGACATCAAACTTAATAATGAGAGACTGAATTTTTTCCTCCTAAGATTAGGAACAACACAAGGATATTTGCTCTCACAATTTCTATTCAATATTTTACTGGAGGTTCTAGCCATGGCAGTTAGGAAAAAGGGAAAGGAAAAAAAAAAGGAATGAAGGAAGAAGGGAAGGAGAAGGAGGGAAGGAAGGAGGGAGAGAGGGAAGGCAGGAAGGCAGGAAGGAAGGCAGGCAGGCAGGCAGGAAGGAAGGAGAAATAAAATGCATCCAGATGACATGATCTTGTATAAGAAAATCCTACAGATTCCATTAAAATGTTATTAGAATTAATGAAATAATTCAGCAAGATTGTATAATACCAGATTAATGCACAAAAATCAAACAAAAAATGAAATTAAGAAAACAATTCCTTTATAATACATCAAACAGAATAAAATACTTAAGAATAAAATTTTTAAGTGCAAAACATATACTTTGAAAACTACAAAATGTTGAAAGAAATTAAAGAAGATCTAAATAAATGGAAAGGCATTCATGTTCATGGATCAGTATGCTTAATATTGTTAAAATGGCAATACTGGGCCAGGCATGGTGGCTCACACCTGTAATCCCAGCACTTTGGGAGGCCGAGATGGGTGGATCACCTGAGGTCAGGAGTCCAAGATCAGCCTGGCTAACATGGTGAAAACCAGTTTCTACTAAAAATACAAAAAATAAGCCAGGCGTGGTGGCACATGCCTATAATCCCAGCTACTCTGGAGGCTGAGGCAGGAGAATTGCTTGAACCTGGGAGGCAGAGGTTGCAGTGAGCCAAGATTATGCCATTGCACTCCAGCTTGGGAAACAAGAGCAAAACTCTGTCTCAAAAAAAAAAAAAAAAAAAAGGCAACACTAGCTAAATTGATCTACAGATTCAACAGAACCTTTATCAAAATCCCAGTTGATTTCTTTGCAGAAATCAACATGCTGATCCTAAAATTCATACAGAAATTCAAGGGACCCAGAATAGCCAAAACAAGCTTTAAAAAGAAAAACAAACTGGGAGGACTGACACTTCCCAATTTCAAAATATATTACAAAAACTACAGTAATCAAGAAAGTGTGGTACTGGCATCAGGACAGTCATACAGATTAATGGAATAGAACTTGGAGTCCAGAAATATCCTTATATTTAAAGGTAGTTGATTTTGACAAGAGTGCCATTATCATTCAATTGGAAAGAATTATCTTTTCAACAAATAGTGCTAGTACAACTGTATATCTGCATGCAAAAGAATGAAGTGGGGCCCTCTACTTCACACCAAAGATAAAAATTAACTCAAAATGGATCAATGACCTAAATACAAGAGCTAAAACTGTAAAACTCTTAGAAGACAACATAGGTATAAATCTTCATAACCTTGGATTAGGCAACGGTTTTTTAGGATACCCACAACACAAGCAACAAAATAAAATATAAACTAGATGTACCCAAATTATTAAACTAGATGTACCCAAATTAAACACTTTTGTGCATTATCAAGAAAAGACAACCAACAAAATGGGAGAAAATACTTGTCAACATATATCTGATAAGGGGCTTGTCTAGAATATATAAAAAGCCTTTACAACTCAATAACAAAAAGACAAATACCTCAATTTAAAAATGAGCAAAGAACTTGAATAGAATTTTTTTTCCAAAGAAGATATTTTTAAATGGCTAATAAGCACATGAAAAGATGCTCAACATCATTGGCCACTGAGGAAATGCAAATCAAAACCACAATGAGCTACCACTTCACACCTTCATATACTGGTGGTGGGAATGGTGCAACCATTAGGAAAAACAGTTTGGTAGTTCCTCAAACAGTTAAACATACAGTTAACATATGACTCAGAAAATCCACTCTTAGGCATATATCCCCGATAATTAAAAATGTATGTCTACATAAAAACCTGTACACAAATGTTGATAAGATCAGCCTTCATTATAGCCAAAAAGTGGCAACAACCTAAAAGCCTATCAACTGTTGAGTGGGTAAACAAAATGTGGTTATGCCCATACAACAGAACATTGTTTAGCCATAAGAAGGAATGAAGTGCTGACACATGCTACCACACAGATGAACCTCAAAACATGATGCTGAGTGAAAGCAGCCAGTCACAAAGGACAACAGATTGTACGATTTGACTTACAGGAAATCCCCAGAACAGGCAGATATATAGACACAAATATTAGGAGATTAGTAGTTGCCTGGAGCTGGGTAGAAGAGGGGCTGGTGTGACAGATAAGGGGTATGGGGTTTTTTTGGGGAAAATGAAAATGTTCAAAATCGATTGTGGTGATGGATGTACAACTCTGGGAATAAACTAAAAGTCATGGAATTTTACATGTAACTGAGTAAACTGTATGCTACGTGAATTATATCTCAATAAAGCTATTTTTTAACAAATGAGTGAGCGGAGCATGGGACATGGGTGGCCGGAGAGAGGGTGGGCCCTCCAACCTCCCAGGGGAGCCCAATGGGCTGGTAGATAACCTTTGTGGCAGGACATGTCTTCAGAGGCTCAGCTAGGCAGGTAAGTGACAGCACACTGCCCTGTCATCTGCACCCACCTCTCACCCCCTGCACCAAACAGGTTAGGGGTCCTCTGCCTAGGCCCTGGGCAGTTACATGACTTTCCCAAGGCTGCACAGCTGGTGACTGGCAGAGCCATGGTTAAAACCCCAGCATCCAACTCCCAGGCTCTGATCCATACCCCTTTCCTTCGCCATGGCTGGAGGCTCCTGCCAGCCCAGGGGCTGACAGCCACAAGGAGTCACTCCTAGTGTGTCCAGGGGCCGCTCACCTGTAACCCTCAGCACAGAGGCAGGAGTAGCTGTTGACTTCATCCATACACTGGGCCCCATTCTGGCAGCGGTGGTCCCTGCAGTCATCCTGGTTCTCGCTGCAGTTGTCACCTGCGTAACCTGGCACGCACTCACACCTGGGGTGGGGGGGGCATGGGTAGTTGGGGGTTCAGCTACACAGAGCCTGGGAGGCCAGGGGAGTGCACCAGGGCTCCCCACACACAGTCTGTACATGTGAGGGAGAATCTCAAGTTCCACTGAGGCTGTGGGGATCTCCAGGAGGTCACACAGAGCTCTGGATCTAAAAGGGCCCTAGCCCATCCTGGGAGCCTTTCCTAGTAGGAGAAGAGAGCTCACGTGGACTGGAGGTAGAGGCCTGGGGCTGAAAGAGTAGACCCCAGAGGCAGGGGGAGATGGAGTCTTGTCACGGAGGACCCACCCTCACCAGCAACAGCACTTCCAAGGCCAAGTGTCAGCCTCTTCCCGACCTCTCCAGCGGCTCAGCTGCACCCTCCCTGTTCTCCCAAGACCCGCTACCACATGGCTGAGTTCCACAGACTCCCCCACTCCTCTTTCCCCAGCCTCCCAGTCCTCAGCAGGGCTAGTGCCCCCTGCTCAGTGGGTATCTTGACCTCAGGTCAGCCCCCAGCTTCCCAGCTCCCACCATGCCTCACTCCTGGCCCAAAACACTCCCTTTGGGCTACTGTCTGCCTATCAAATAAATAAAGGACACTCCAGTAGTACTTTCTAGAAATGGCCTTGCTCTCTGTCCTACAGGCCTCTTAATCCCCCGACACCAAACTCACCTCACCAAGCACTTCCCTGCCTTCACACCCGTGGATTCCAGAATACTGTCTCCTTTCTCCCAGCATGGTCCAGCCAGCTCACCTCCGCCAGGAAGCCTCCAGAGAGCACTCCAGCCCTCACTGAGCAGTCCCCTTGTCTGATCTCCTTCTAAACTCCTAACTCTGAAGCTCAATCACACAACCTGGCAGATGAGTGCTCTTGCCTGGGTTTTTTACTCATTTCCTTGTCCAGTGTTTTTCGGGCTGTAAGAAATACTTTCAAGCCCAGTACGTGTACACACACACACACACACACACACACACACACTCAAAACCAGATTCATACAATACTGATTATCCTTATTATATAAGATGGCATGTTGCTCTCTGATACTTTGTTTCATCTTTTAATGTTAATCTTGACATTAATATCAAACAGGGGCTGGGGCTCCCTTTATATCCAATTGATCACAATCTACTAATGAGTGTGGAGTTACAGTCTGAAAAATGTTATAGTAGCTAAGCCACCACTTACTCGTTCATTCATTTAATGACTATATATTGGATATATGTCTTGGGTTGCTGGTAATGCCAGGCATAGCTGAGCATGTCAGTTCTATCTTTCCACCAGGACAGGCAGTTAAGAGAACACGCACTCAACACTCCACTGTGTGCCACAGCCCTGGGTCCGGAGCTAAGCACAATGCTTACCCTTTGTGATTGAGGGACTGTGCTAGCAGCTCCATGCTGGACAACGTGCAGTCCTGCCTTATCCCAGCCTCCAAGGAGGGCGCATGCTGCCCAATCTACCACTGCTGATTGGTCTGCCTGCCAAGCCCCACCCCTGGGAGCCCCCGCAGGAGTACAGTGTCCGTCCACCATTTGGATGGAGGCTCTTGTGGGCCCATTGACCATGGAACCAGGCCTCAACAATCCTGGACTCTTGCTTCCTGTCGTGGGCCTCAGGCTGCTCCAGTTAGACAGGGGACTCCTGGGGGACTCCATCCGAGTCCCTGGGCTTGGGTCCCTCAGCCACAAGCCCCAGGAAACTCTGCCCTGACCACCCCTTGCTGGCCTGACTGGTGGAATGTGGAGGTCCCAGAAATGAGACTATGTTTGCAAAACTGCAGTGGGAAACATTATTTTAAAAATGTGTGACCTTTATAAAGTAACAAACATTTTCACATAGGCCGATAACAACCATGATGAAAATACAGACCAACAACTTTTACCCAAACCTCCTGGGACAGACAGGTTTTGGAATTCAACACTTTTTAGATTTTGGTAAGTTCAGACAATGCATATTACACAACCTACTGGTAGGAGCTGAGGCAGCCTCATAATCAGACTTACTCACATTTCTGCCACAAAATCTACACATGTTCACATTACATGGGATGAACAACAACAAAAAGCAATCTCATACCAGGGCAGGGCAGCTTTTGTTTCCAAATACGTCCAGGTCAGATAAGATTTGGCCATGAGATGGGATGCCTTCCTGAACTTTGTGGATTTTGTAATTGGGGATAAGAAATGGTGGATCTGGAATAATAGCCTGGAGCACTTAACAGATGCCAGACCTGGAGCTAAGTGCTTTCCATGCATTTTCTCATCTTACCCTTGCAACCATCCCAGGAGGAAGCTACTGTTGCGCCCATTTACAGATGAGAAAACAAGCTCAGAGCAGGCAAGTGACACATTTAGGGTCAGGTTGCAAACCCAGGTCTCTGTGGCCACAAAGCTGGGCACATCACCCCTCTACCCCAACCCCGCATGGATTCTCAGGAACCCTGTAGAGCTGAGACCAAACTCATTGGACAAATGAGGAAATGAGGGTGGGATGCGGAGCCCAGACTGGAATCCAGTCTGACTCAGGGGCCCGAGCTCCTCCCTGGCCCTGGAAAGGGGCAACACTGACCTGGGCCCGTCCGGGGTGCCCACACACCGGGCCTCGTGTTGACACGGGTTCAGATCTGGAGAGCACAAGTCCACCAGCTCTTCACAGGCCCTTCCTGGGGAAAGAACGAGCAAGGGGCAGGAAAGAAGCTGCTCTCCTGTGCTCTGCTGGGTGGCCAGACCCACAGGAATCCTCCTGCAGACACTGAGGCAGGGATCCCCTTCCACTCCTGGGCATGGGGGCTCAGGGCTGTCTCTGTCCCCCACCTCCCCCAGACACTGCTGCCCTGGCGCACTTACCCTCATATTGCAGGGGGCACTGGCAGGTGTAGTTGCCTACGCCGTCCACACAGACACCCCCATTGGCACAGGCGTGATCCACACAGTCATCCGTGTTCACCCCACAGGTTGGTCCTTCAAAGCCGGTGGGACAGGAGCACCTGTGCAGGGAATGGGAGGATGGAGAGACAGCCCTCCTGGAACACTGGTGGAAGCCTGTGGCTACTGGTCAATATCACCATTCCACAGAGTTAGGGTCCCTACTCCGGGTCCGGCCCTTGCCAGGTGCTGGGCAGGGTTAGAGGTGACCAAGACTGACCCTGCCCTCATGGGATTCACTCACAGTCTACTGGGGAGGCTAGAGGAGATGGGTGGTGAGAGGAGAGGTAGTGAGGCTCTCAGGATGGTGTAAGCACTAAAGCCAGGGAGGTGGCACAGAGGGGCAGGAGACACCTGGCTCCTCCTTGGCACAGAGTGATAAGGGCAGGCTTCCTGGAGGAGGTGATGAATTAATCAAGGACCCTGACAAGGGAGAGCAGGAAGGGGAGGAAGGTGACTGGGGCAGAGGTGTTCGTAAAAGCCTGGAGTGGCCAGGCGCGGTGGCTCATGCCTGTAATCCCGGCACTCTGGGAGGCCAAAGCAGGTGGAGGTCAGAAGTTGGAGACCAGCCTCGCCAACATGGTGAAACTCTGTCTCTACTAAATTATAAAAATTAGCTGGACATGGTGGCATGTGCCTGTAATCCCAGCTACTCAGGAGGCTGAGGCAGGGGAATTGCTTGAACCTGTGAGGCAGAGGTTACAGTGAGCCAAGATCATGCCACTGCACTCCAGCCTGGGAGACAGAGTAAGACTCTGTCTCAAAAAAAAAAAAAAAAAAAAAAAAAAAAAACCAAGCCTGGAGTGGAAGGGAACCCCACAGTCCAATACTTCAGGAGCACAGACTTCAGGCACGGTGAGCAAAGGGCTGCAGTGAGCAGGAGCCTGGTCAAGAGGGACCCTGGGGATCAGTGACTTTCAAACTAGGATACACCTTCCCCTGGGGCAGCCAAGGTTTCCAAGGGGTGTGTGAATCAGAGAGAGGTCCAAGAAATTAATTTCCAGATCTTCAAATATCTGCACGGGCTCCTCCCTAAATTGACCCAGTCCAGAACTCTAAAAAGGTGGCATCTGTCCCAGCCCCAGCCCTTACAGACTGGGGGGTGATGGGACAAGCCCTACAGGTAGAAAGGTGGGCACGCTTCCAGGCACCAAATAAAGGGGCAGTTAGGAATCCTGATGTTTAGCAAGTGAATGAATAAATGCAATCTAAGTCAAGAGGTTTCCAGTTCTGTGCACTGGAAGTAATTGAAGGAAGGCCTCATGGAACTGTCAGCTGATAGAACATTAAAAATAATCTTGATGGCAGGTCACTGTGGAGATGTGGCATATAAAGCGGGAGGGCTTTCAAAGAATTGAGTGACATGGCTATAATAAAACTCCTAATCTCACCAGTTTATTTACACGAACAAACTTTCCCAGCATTTATATCTATAAAAACAAAATGAAACAGGAAAAGATCAACCGCTGTGTCCTCTCTCATTCTGCAACATTCACCCATATACCAGCTGAGAGAAGAACAGAACAAAAAAGCACCCCATCCATCTCATTAAGAGAGATACACTCTAATAAAATTTTCCTTCTACTTGTAATAATCTGCAACCCAATTCCATAATACAGTTATGTTGTTTCAAATTACTGTAGGGATAACTCACTGCAAAAGAAACTTTAAATCAGAAGCTTATAGTGATAAGAAATAAGAAAAAAACTTTAAGTTTTACCTTACACGTACCCATGTTGGGGACAGAGATGTATGGCAGAGTACTCAAGAAAAGACTCTAGCATAAAAACATATTCGGTTAGAAAAAAGAGGCAGGAGGGTAAGGAGTAAAATAAAATACTAGTTAGAGGAGAAAAAAGAACAAGGTAAAATGTTCAACTGTTAAAGAAGAACTTGTTTGTGTCATTTTAAAATGGTGTCCAATTGGCCAGGTGTGGTGGCGCATGCCTGTAATCCCAGCACTTTGGGAGGCCGAGGTGGGCAGATCTCTTGAGGTCAGGAGTTCGAGACCAGCCTGGCCAACACGGTGAAAATCCATCTCTACTAAAAATACAAAAATTAGCCGGGTGTGGTGGTGCATGCCTGTAGTCCCAGCTACTTGGAAGGCTGAGGCAAAAGAATTACTTGAACCCAGGAGGCGGAGGTTGCACTGAGTCGAGATCTTGCCATTGCACTCCAGCCTGGTGACAGAGCGAGACTGTCTCAAAAAAAAAAAAAAAAAAAAAAAAAGTGTCAAAATGATATGCTGTTCAGCTTGCATTGGAGAATGATAAAAGAATGATTTAATGTCATATTTTTAAAACTTAACTTTTTTTAAATTTTAGAAACAGTTTCGCTGTGTTGCCCAGACTGGAGTGCAATGGTGTGATCACAGCTCACTGCAGCCTCGACCTCCTGAGCTCAAGCGATCCTCCCTCCTCAGCCTCCTGAGAAGCTGGGACTACAGGCACTCGCCATTACACCTGGCTAATTCTTAATTGTCTGTAGAGATGGGATTTGCCATGGGGATTTTGCCATGTTCCCCGGGCTGGTCTCCAACTACTGGTCTTAAGGCCCTTCCACCTCAGCCTCCCAAATAAAGTGATAGTTTTATTTTTAAATGTTAATAATATTTACAATATCTGGAAAATTGCCTCCTTTGCAATGAAAAACTTACAATAAAAATTTTAGCTGTCAATCTAAGGACGTGTGAGGGAGTGTTTAGTTTTTAGAATGTTTGGGGAGTCTGTGAGTAAAAAGACACTATTGCAGGAAATGGTCTGCAGTTAAATTTTTTTCCCTGAAGGCTGGAGGGGACCAGCAGCAGGGTTTTAAGCTGGGGTGACAGGGTCAGCTTCGCATTTCAGAAAGTGGCCTGTGGTAGGAGCTGGGGCAGGAGAGTGGGAGTGGACACAGGTCAGGAGATAACAGGTGCCCCAGAGAGCCTCGGGGTTGAGGGGTAACTTGTGGAGGCACCCCCTTTCCACCTGGAGAGCCCACTCCCCCAGCCCCCAGTCTGTAAGGCAGTGAGGTGAGGGGGTGCCCCATCTCCCCATCTCAAGGTGAAGGGGGTGTCCTTTCAGCCCCCAGCTGAGGCGTCTCAGGAATGAGGAGGGCGCGCCCAGGGAGCTGCTCACCGAAGCCCGAGGAAGCTGGGCGCAGAGTGTAAAGATGCCGTTTCCAAGGCAACCGGGGGAAGAGAGGCCCTTTAGTGATTCATTTTTACATCTGGTAATTTGGGTATGCAGAGGCAGGCTCAGCCGTTTCTGCCCCCAGATTCAACATCATTTTCTGAAGAGCCAATGTATTGCGCCAGCAATTTACTTTCAGCAACTAAATACTATGTATTCCTCAGAAAAGCTCTGGGAGGTTGGGGCTCGTTGGGCGGTCCTGGGGGAAGCAGCCAGTGGGAGGGGCTTGTGTTGTGATGTCAGCTCTGGAAGGACTTAAGAGATGGGGTCATTAGGGCTGGCCCCTTCATTGAATAGCAGAAAATTGGCTGCTCAGGGCAGGGCCAGAGGGCTATCCCCTCCCACAGTGCCCAGTGTGACTCATGAGATGGGGGAACCCCAGAGAAAGCAAACAGGCCTTGGCACCCACCCAGTGGCAGCCCCAGCTGTGTCTCAGGGGCTCAGGGTGGCAGCTTGAGGGGGCTGGCCAGGTCCCCGCCTGCAGGCAGAACCGTCAGGAGCAGGCTGTTCGAGGGAGATTGGAGGCTTTGGGATGAATTGAAATTTTCTTTTCTTTTCTTTTTCTTTTTTTTTTTTTTTGAGACAGAGTTTTGCTCTTGCTGCTCAAGCTGGAGTGCAGTAATGATCTCGGCTCATTGCAACCTCCACCTTCCAGTTTCAAGCGATTCTCCTGACTCAGCCTCCCGAGTAGCTGGGATTACAGGTGCCCACCACCATACCCAGCTAATTTTTGTATTTTTAGTACAGATGGGGTTTCACTATGTTGGCCAGGCTGGTCTCAAACTCCCAACCTCATGATCCACCCACCTCAGGCTTCCGAAGTGTTGGGATTACAGGCGTGAGCCACCGCGCCCAGCCTGAATGGAAATTTATAGGATTTTCAAACACCCCTGCTGTGGTCCTTGGCACTGCACTGTATATGCTTTGGCCATGGATTCCCAGTGCCTTCGAAAAGGCCCCCATGGCACCTGGCAGGAGCAGGAAGAAGGCCTGGAGCAGGAGGCAGCAGAGCCCACTCCAAGCCCTGGTCAACCCTGGAGATGGGGAGCTGTATGGCTCAGGCATCCACTGGTCTCTCTGTGCTCCCACCGCATCTGGGCAAGGAAGGGGTTGGCCCAGTGAGCTTGGAGAGCCCTCTGGCTATGATTTGGAGTACATGCCTGCCCCCCACAGTGCACCTCCACCTCCCCCCAGGGCACAGAAGGTCTGAGCCATCCCTGAGGGAGAGGAGGGCCCTGAGGCACAGGTGCTGGACCCTTCAGCACTCACCAGGCTCCTGCCCCTCCAGGTAACTCACATGAACGGGGCATCCTTGCCCTCCTGTGCATGGCAGGTGCCCCCGTTTTCACAGGGGCCACTGGAACAGCTGTCCAGGGACACCTCACAGTCTCGGCCCTGGGGGGAAAGTCAGTGATGGGGACCCCAGGGAGACCTGGGAGTTAGTATGAGCCCACAGCCAGCCAGACCCTCAGCAGCTCAGCCTCTCCCTGTCCCAGGAGTTACTTGTTTTCATTCATTCATTCGTCCACTCCATTAATTAGTTAATTCTTTCATTCATTCATATGTTAAGTCATTGGTTCACTCAAGCATCTGCTCTGAGTCAGGCGGTGCTCCGGGCCCTGGGGACAGTCCTGCAGTGCACAGGAGGAGCCCTCCTCCTCCCTGGCATCTGCCTCCGCTCACCTTATAGCCGCTGGGGCAGGCACATCTGTACACCTCAAGGGGGTCGTTGTGGCAGATGCCCTGGTTCTGGCACGGACTAGACAAGCAGGGATCACACTTGGCCTGAACAGCCAAAGTTGGGGGACCTGCAGCAAGGGGAGGGTGTTAGTGCAGGGGGAGGGGTGGGCAGCACAGGGTTGGGCACAGAGCAGGTGCTGTGCACCATGGCCATTAGGGCCGCATGATCCATGTAAGAGGGATCATGAGGTCCTAACCTACCGAAGTCGGCCACCGAACTCGGCCAGCCCTTCCTCTTTCCCCTCGTGACCTTTTGAGGCAATGACCCTGGCCTGACACCTGCTGACTAGGAGGACAGAAGGTGGCCACCCTGGCAGAGAGGAGACGGTGGCTCTGTGAGCATCGTGCCCAAGCTCAGCTCTGCAGGTTGGCCACACCAGGGAGCAGGAGTTGTTCCCCTCCACACCTGAGCCAGGGAGGATCGTTTTGCCCCACCTGCCTGCTACAGCAGGCCCCTCCAGCATCTCCAGGATGCACTGGTTGCAGAGGTAACGAGAGGAGCCGACAGACAGGCCAGCCACCTGGGACACCACTCGTGAGTGGCAGCAGGATCTCAGGAGACTAAATAGGAAGACCAGTGAACTCAGGCTTCCCTAGAAGATGCCTTCTAGAAGGGGTGGAATATTGCTCCTGCTGAAGAGGCATGAGCATGAACAGAAATACAAACACTTTTCAGCAGTGACTAGGACACATGACAGACTTCTGGGGTGAAGATGGGGTTCTGTTTCCTTTTTTCTTTTTTTTTTTTT
>NC_045442.1:36680439-36697117 GCF_002776525.5 Piliocolobus tephrosceles | reverse complement strand
TGCAGTGGCCGGATCTCAGCTCACTGCAAGCTCCGCCTCCCGGGTTTTACGCCATTCTCCTGCCTCAGCCTCCCGAGTAGCTGGGACTACAGGCGCCCGCCACGTCGCCCGGCTAGTGTTTTGTATTTTTTAGTAGAGACGGGGTTTCACCACGTTAGCCAGGATGGTCTCGATCTCCTGACCTCGTGATTCGCCCACCTCGGCCTCCCAAAGTGCTGGGATTACAGGCTTGAGCCACCGCGCCCGGCTCCTTTATTTTTATTTATTTATTTTTTTAGACAATGTCTTACTCTGTCACCCAGGCTGCAATGCACTGGCGCAAACATGGCTCACTGCAGCTTCAACTACCTGGGCTCAAGCAATCTTTCTATCTCCATCCAGTAGCTGGGACTACAGGCACACACCACCATGCCCAGCTAATTTTAACAATTTTTTTTGTAGCGACAGGGTCTCTCCACGTTGCCCAGGCTGGTCTCGAACTCTTGGGCTTGAGCGACACTCCCAACTCGGACTCCTAGAATGCTAGGATTACAGGTGTGAGCCACCATGCCCAGCTGGGGTTCTGTTTCTTGATCCAGGTGCGGGTTACCTGGGTGAGTTCAGCTTGTGAAACTTCAGCAACCCATTCACTCATGATCTGTGTACTTTAATGTGTGTGTGTTCTCTTTCAATAAAAATAATAAAACAAAACAAAACCCCTTCTCACCAGCACCAATCCCACCCCATTAAATAAACACAGAGCAAATGTTTCAGCATAAATTGACTTGCTCCCAACAGCCAAGCCGCAGATCAGGCCCCTCTGAGTCGTTAGGCTGTGATAGCATCCTGCACGCAGGGTGGCCCAGGGCCTCCTCATTAACCTACAGCTGTCAGCTTCACTTCCGACGGTGGCCTCTGAGCTTGCAGAGGGCAGGGGCCGTGCTCCACGGCCTCCAGTGTCTTCCCCCCCGCTGTACCCCTGCACATAAAGCCCGGCCCCGGTGGCCACTCAGTCACCTGTCTGTGCTCAGCAGGGCTTCTGGGGCTTGGGCCGTCACTCAATCCCTGAATGAGTATTTACACATGCCCACAGTGGAGCGTCCCAGGGCAAAGCCGGGACCAGCCTCCAGTGACACTCTGGCTCTGCATTTCTGTAAATGTCAGGAGAGTGGCTGCTGGGTCCCCTGCTCCACCAGGGACTGAGGGAGGTCTAAGTTAACTGCTGAACACCATTCCTACCAAAGGGAGGTCTGAGCGCATGCTCTGCTGCGAGGCTTGGAGCTCCCAGAAGCACCGCTGCTATTTTTATTTTCCTTATGTAACCACGGGGAGGGATTACAGCCCTGACGGCCTGAGATTTTTCTGCCTGGCTCTTTTTGTCCATGATGTGTCAGGACTGGAAGGCAGTCATCAAGCCGCAGGTGGCTTGTTCCTGTCCCCTGACTCCCTGCCCAGCAGTCGCCACAGGGACACAGGCATGTTAGGAAGGCCCTGCAGTGTTGGGCCAGTTCCACGGGCCCCCAGCAGCAGGGGCCGCGCTCCTAGGCTCACCTTGGCATTCAAACTTCTTGGCAGGCGTGGTGAGGAGCAGCTTGCCCTCCATGTCCAGGGGCCCAGCACACCGGGCAATGCCTGGTTCCTTGTAGCCAGTCTTCACCCAGCTGGACAGCCAGCGGAGGTGGCAGTCACAGTATAGGGGGTTGGCACCAATGGCCCTGAACAGAAAGCAGAGAGAAGCAGGCATTACAGCTTCATGGGGTCCCTCGCCCATTGGAAACCTAGAGTTCCAGGCACTGCACCAGGGACTGGCAAAAATCTTAGCCTCCATTTTGTGAGCATTTACTGTGTAGCGAGTGCTGCTTCTCTTTTTTTTTTTTTTTTTTTTTTTTTTTTTTTTGAGATGGAGTGTCGCTCTGTCGCCCAGGCTGGAGTGCAGTGGTGCGATCTCACCTCACTGCAACCTCCGCCTCCCAGTTTCAAGCAGTTCTCCTGTCTCAGCCTCCCAAGTAGCTGGGATTACAGGCACATGCCGCCATGCCCAGCTAATTTTTGTATTTTTAGTAGAGACAGGGTTTTGCCATATTGATCAGGCTGGTCTCGAACTCCTGAACTCAGGTTATCCACTCACCTCAGCCTCCCAAATTGCTGGGATTACAGGCATGTGCCACTGCGCCCGGCTGCCAGTGCTGTTTCAAGCACTGCATATGCATTGTCTCACTTAGTCATCCCCACACACTGCTATCCCCATTTTACATGTGCAGAAGCCGAGGCTCAAAAAGGCTGAGGAATTTGCCTAAGATCACACACAGAAACAGGGAGCTGTTGGGGCCAGAGCCTACAAATGCACTGCCTCTAATGTGCATGGGGAGAAAGCAACCCACATCGACCGCTGCAATGAGACAGCTGCTTTTCCTGTGTTTGTGCACCGAAACATCTCATCAGCTCCACTGCGCAAGTTTTCTCCTCTCCATCTCAAAGACGTGGGCACCGAGCCTCCTATGGAATAAGTAATTTCCCTGGGGTCACACAACTAGCGAAGGGCAGCCCCTGGATCCAGATGCGCCACTGTCTGCCTCCGAAGCCCATGCTCTTTTACTTTTCTTTTCATTTTTAATTAAAGAACACATGAGTGCATTCTCATTGTCAGCCACTTTCAAACACTGCAGACAAAGTGTCCGCCCTGCACAACACTGTGAATGATTGAATGCCACTGAGTTGCATACTTTTTAAAAAACGGCTAATTCGATATTATGTGAATTTCACCTCAATTTTTTTGAAGGCACATTCCTGTGTTACTGATGGGGGTGCAAAATGGTAGAGCGCCCATGGAGGGGAATTGTGTGACACTTATCATATGACTCATGCACTTGCCTTCTGATCCAGCCATTGTTTCTGGGCGTTTACCTGTAGGCACACATAAGGACATCTGTGCAATGGTCTTATTTGTAATGGAAAGACTGGAAATCCCATGTTCATCAATGGGGAGTGGTTATAGAAATTGTGATACACTCACATTACAAAAAATAAAAGTCTATACCCCACTGCCACTGCCCTCCACAAAGGGGCACATGGTCACAGGGTCACCATGCTCGGATGTGTAGCCTTCCAGGCCTTTCCACACGTACACACATGGTTCCTCCTTACAAATCACATCACTACTGAGCAGCTTGCTCCTTGTCACTAAACAGCATGTCTCGGGAATCTTCCTGGTCAGCATGTAAGCATCTATCTCATTGTGTCCAACTGTTCTGCAATATCCCAGAGCGGATACCCCATGGCACGGTGGACAGCGTCCCTGTTGCTGGACATTCTGGTTCTTTCCAATGGCAGTGAACACGCATAATACGTGCCTCTTTGGGGTTTTTTTGTTTTGTTTTGTTTTTTGAGACAGGGTCTCACTCTGTGGCCCAGACTGTAGTGCAGTGGTATGATCTCAGCTCACCACAACCTCTGCTTCCCAGGTTCAAGTGATTCTTGTACCTTATTCTACTGGGTAGCTGGGAGTACAGGCGTGCACTACCACGCCCACCTAATTTTTTTTTTTTTTTTGTATTTTTAGTGGAGACGGGGGTGTCGCCATGTTGGCCAGGCTGGTCTCAAACTCGTGGCCTCAAGTGATCCGTCCACCTCAGCCTCCCAAAGTGCTGAGATTACAGGCGTGAGCCACTACGCCTGGCTCCTCTTTGTGGGGTGTATTTCTCTAGAACAGATGACTAGGAGCAGGATTTGGGGGGCAGAGGAAGCACATGTAATATACTAATAGCCCACCCCCACCCACAAAGGTTGTATCCACTTCCACTGGCCATCAGTACAAGCCGGGGCCTGCTCTCATGCCTGCACCGACATACTGCCAACCCCTTTGTTTCTTACCAATCTGATGGGCAAGCTCAGAATCTCTCCACTAAACCACATGAGAGACTTAGAGATGGACAAAACATGGATTTGAGGGTAAGAAAGAGCCAGAGTTCTGGCTGGGCACAGTAACTCATGACTGTAATTGTAGCACTTTGGAAAGCCGAGGCAGGTGGATCACCACAGGTCAGGAGTTCCAGACCAGCCTGGCCAAAATGGTGAAACCCCATCTCTACTAAAAGTACAAAAATTAGCTGGGCATGGTGACACATGCCTGTAGTCCCAGCTACTCGGGAGGCTGAGGGAGGAGAATCACTTGAACCCAAGAGGCGGAGGCTGCAGTAAGTTGAGATCGTGATACGGCACTCCAGCCTGGGCGACAAGACTGAAACTCAGTCAAAAAAGAAAGAGAAAAGAAAGAGAGAGAAAGAGAGGAAGGAAGGGAGGGAGGGAGGGAAAGAGGGAAGGAAAGGTGGGCCAGAGTTCTCTGACTCAGCAAATAGGAAAATCAACACCTTATGCCTAAAGTTCATTGATATCAACATTATTTTGAAAATATAAGGCTAAATAACGTGAATGAGAATGGGCACATTGACTAAGGAATCAATGGATGCCCTGCCATTTTCCACCTGTTTCTGGGCAGGACAGAGGAAGTGGTTCCCCTTGAGACCTGTACAGCCTGATTAAAGCAGCAGGAATTCCCCAAAATAGCTCAGCTGATGATTCACAATCTTATAAAGCAGGCTGAACAAGACCGGGACTCCGGCCCCCACGCAGCTGCCCCATGCCTGGGTGACCTTGAGTGGCTCCCTTAATATCTCTGGGGGTCACTTCATGTTTCAATAAAGAGCCTGCAACCTAGAGGGAGAAGACAGACAAGCATGCATGACCTAAAGGAGGTGTCGAGGGAACAACACAGCTCAGAAAAGAGAGCAGGTTCGAACTCGGCATGTGTTTCATTTTTTCTTTCCTTATTTGCTGACATCATCCATCCTGGCTAATGGGATGGGTGATTTTTTTCTGAAGTTCCAGTGTGTTTAGAAAAACAAAGACTTTTTAAGATAACAGGAATTCAAAAATGGTGGTATATTTAAAATGTTTGCACTTACCAGATTAGTATTTTTATACTAATAAAAAGTGTGATGTCACATAAGTATGTGATTCAAAAGATAAATACACAATTTATTTATAAGTATTTTTTGGCCGGGCGCGGTGGCTCACGTCTGTAATCCCAGCACTTTGGGAGGCCGAGGTGGGCAGATCATGAGGTCAGGAGATCCAGACCATCCTGGCTAACACGGTGAAACCCTGTCTCTACTAAAAATACAAAAAATTAGCTGGGCGTGGTGGCAGGCACCTGTAGTCCCAGCTACTCAGGAGGCTGAGGCAGGAGAATGGCGTGAACCCGGGAGGTGGGGCTTGCAGTGAGCCGAGACTGTGCCACTGCACTCCAGCCTGGATGACAGAGCAAGACTCCATCTCAAAAAAAAAAAAAGGTTTTTTTTATAGCACACGATAAGGAGTGTGGCCTAGCAATGAGCCACAAGTTGAAAGATGATTGGGAATGCCTTATTTCCGTTCTGTAGCTCATTTAGAGAAAAATGCCAAAAAGATGAAATCTGAGGCCATGTGAATGAGAGGGCCTGTGATGTGGCTTAAGGTCCCTCCATAAACGGCAGCAAAGTGACACCTGAGATGTAAGTGCTCCTTCCCCTCTCTCCATCTTAAAAAAAAATATGAGTGCAGGCCAGGAGTGATGGTGCAAGCCTGTAATCCCAGTACTTTGGGAGGCTAAGGCAGGCGGATCACCTGAGGTCAGGCGTTCAAGGCCAGCCTGGCCAACACGGCGAAACCCCATCTCTACTAAAAATACAAAAATTAGCTGGGTGCGCTGGCAGGCACCTGTAATACCAGCTACTCTACTCGGGAGGCTGAGGCAGGAGAATCACTTGAACCCAGGAGGCGGAGTAGTGAGCCAAGATCAAGCCACTGTACTCCAGCCTGGGCAAAAAGAGTGAGACTCCATCTCAAAAAACAAACAAACAACAACAACAACAACAAAAATATGGGTGCAAAGTCACATCTAAAGCCATTCAAAAATATGAATTCTAGATTGGCCCACACTTGCTTTTCTTTGTTTCTATACTGAATAGACGCTGAGCCACACCTGAATTCAACATTACAAGCTTTCATTTATCCAAAGGCTGGGTTTTCGTGGCTGAGGACTGCCTTGCCCTCTCTTCGGTAGTACTTGTAGTTTGTATTCATCTGGGGACTATTTCTCCCGATGAAAACTCCTGTGAACTCAGTGAGGAGTGGACAGCCAAGGGCCGACTGAGATGTATTTGGTGGGCAGGGATTGGGGAGGCAGACACCGCAGCCAGGCCACGTCAGTCCAAAAGGACTGTGGATTCAGGTTTATACCCCAGCCAAAGTATAAATAACCCTGTGTTGTTGATCTCTGGCATAATATGGAAATAGTTGAAACAGTAGCTATTTGATCTGTTCATGCCAAGGCCCTACCCGGCTCCTATGTGTGTAACCTGGACTGAAATAGCCTCCCCTGGCTGTCTCACAAGTTGCAGAACCATCCATCCCACTCCTAGGTGATCAATCTGTGTGCATTACTGTCATTTGAGGGCAGAAACCACTAAATCCCCAGCTGTGTCAGGCACTAGCAGGCGCCAGTCAATGTTTGGTGAATGAATGAATGAATGCCTGTCTAAAAGCATGAGAAAAGCACAACATCTCAGTGTAAAGGAAATTCAAAAAGAAAAGAACCATCTATCATCCCATAAATGCAACTGATTTGATTTTAGTGTATTCCCTTTCATTTCCTGTGTGTATGTTTGTACATCAGAGTGTACAGTCTACTTTATTCTGGGTTTTCATCAAATAATAAGTTATAGTGTTGGCCAGGCATGGTGGCTCATAAGTCTTAATTTATAGATGGGTATAGGCTCAAAATTTGTTTTTGCAGCTTTGGTTTTTTTGGTTTGCTCAAAACATATGTTGTTTGCTCACTTCTCATTTGAAAAACAAAACATGTATATTTTGAGCTGGAGACAAGATGTACTTGGGTGTTAATTTGGTTCTCATGAGGAAGGAGAAAAGGTAGCCAACCACGCATCTGCACAGTTAAACCCCGAGTAGAAGAGAAACATTAAGGGCGAATGCAAAGATGTAAAATGTAGACTAGATGCTGAAAAGGCTAAGATGGGCAGTAAAAGTGGACATTCGGCTATGCCCAGGGGTATGCAACAAAAGCTATGTGGTCCCAGGGTAGCAGCAGCCCCTGGTGCCCAGCAGAGATAAGCACAAATGCTCTCTGGAGAGGAGCATCTCCAACTTAGCTCTTCAGAATTCCTAAAGATATGTCAGCAAAAATGAGCGTGCAACCAAAAATTACCCAACACAGATGGAAACAAGCCCCGGTGAATTCAAGTCAGTAGGAACAATAAACAACACTGTCCCAACCTGACCTATGTCCAGAGGCACCACCTCCAGCAGGGCTCACTCCTGCCTCCTCCCATCCCACTCACTGTCTGTATGTCACCATGGGCTTTCCAGGAGTTTGCTGAAACTCAATTCCCCACAATTCCCCTTCTATATACAACGAAGTGCAAACTCCTTAGCAGGCACAAATGGTCCTTCACAGCAGAACTCCAATGTCCCTTTCCAGATACATCTCCTCCCACCCCACATTCCTTCCCCAACCAAACACCCTTTATCCTATGCTGGACAACACAGCATCCCTGAACATCCCATTTTTTCATGTTCACGCCTTTGCCCATGCTGCTCCCTCTTCCTAGGATGCCCTTCCTCACTTTCTCCAACTGGCCAACTCTAGTTCCTTTCCAGTGACAACATAAATGGTACCTCCTCTGTGAAGCCCCTTGGACTTGCTCAGAGTTAGTCACTGCTTCCTTTGAATTCTCTTTATAAGATCCCAAATGGTCATAGTGGGCAGAAACCTTGTGTTAGGAAATTCTTCAGCACTAGAGTCAGTCTGGTTGCTCAGGGTGTATTTATTAAGGCAATAAAGAATAAATAAAGAGCTTTGGAATCAGACACACCTAAATTCAAATCCTAAGGAAGCTGCCTAACTTTTTAGAACCTAGGACTGTAAAATGGAAATAATAAATCAAATCCTACCACCTGGGACAGAGCCCCTTACCCCTCCCACTTCCACGGCAGACATTACAAATCAATCACTGCACCCCTCCCACTGAGTCCAGGTCCAGCCCTGGAATCTTCAGTGTGGTCCTCAAGACAGTTCTTGCCAATCATGTGGAGCTGGCGCATAACACAAAACTCACTTCCCATTTCAATCATGGGGTAATCAAGACCTTGTAGATGAAGCAGAGTACAGTATTTGACTCAGGCAGACCCTCAAAGAGCAACACCTATTACTATTTTATCTCCCGATGCACCGCCGATTTAACATCCTTTCTGAAGGGTGGGGAACATGACCATACTAAATATACACTCTGGTTTTAGAGTTTAAAATGCAGAAAAAGTGAACCTTAGAGAAAATCTAATGAGACTGATGAGTGAATGAACTTCAAGAAGAATGACTGGGGGCCCCAGAAGCTCTCCAACCTGGGTATGCCTGCCCACCAGGCCCTTTTAGGGCTTAAGGATGGGGCTGAGAGCAAAAGGAGACAGTTGCACCTGAGGTCCCAGGCATAGTCCACGCGACCACAGTTCTCCTATCCTGCCTCGGCCAGTAGTGCCAAGAGATGCCAGGAGAGAATGTGTGCCTGCTCAGTGCCCTGCCCAACCTCCAGAATTAGGACGGCCCTGTCACAGCCCAGTGCTTCTTGATTTTGTCTATTTTTTATATGGCAAAATATACATATCACATGAAATTTGTCACTTTCACCATTTTAAGTGTACAATTCAGTAACATTGATTGTATTCACAGTGTTGTACAACATCACCACTATCTATTTCCAAAACGTTTTCATCACCCCAAAAGAACTCTGTGCTTACTGACCACCAACTCCCCATGGCCCCTGCCTCCAGCTCCTGGCATCCACCATTCTACTTTTTGTCTCTATGAATTTGATTCATATATATGGAATCATACAATATTCATCCTCTTGTGTCTGACTTATTTCACCTAACATAATGCCTTCAAGATTCATCCGTGTGGTAGCACACATCAGAACTTCATCATTTTTATGGCCAATATCCCATTGTATGTATGTAGTACATTTTGTTTACCATCTGTGGACATAGATTGTTCCCACTTCATTTATGAATAATGCTGCAGCAAACATTGGTGTACATGCATCTGTTTTAGTCCCTGCTTTCCATTCTTTTGGATATACCTCTTAGAGTGGATTGCTGGGTTATATGGTAATCCTATATTGAGATTTTTGAGGAATCAAGCCCACCGCTTTTAAAGAATTCCCATAGCACTGCTAGCTAAATGGTTTTGGAAGTAGTTCTATATCGAATTGCAGCACATTTTGGGGGCAGTAAATTTCCAGAGCTCATCCCCCACTGTGTGAAGTCGGAGGCACAGTACCAGCGGAGCGCTTAAGAGCACTGGCCTAGGAGTCAGAAACCCCACCACCCCGCAGCTGTGCAGCTTCCAGCGAGCGTCCCACTTTTTCTCCATCCGTTTCCTGGTGTGAAAGATAAGAACCACAGTACCTATGTTGTAGGACAACTGTGAGTTGTCCTACAACATAGGTAGGACACACACATTAGCTGCCGCACATTAGCTGAGGCAGGCAAAGTGCACAGCAATCGAGCAACGGTCATTACAACCCTCACTGCTGCTTGCGAGGAACTGTTCTTCTACTCTATTGCTGTGGCTGATGAACCACTGGACATGTAAGAGTCCCAGAAGGTGCACATGGGAAGTTCACAAGCTTAATTTCAGTGTAAAAGCAACAAATTCTGACAATCTCAGGAGGTGGGGTCTTCTCAGAAACCAAGTCCTGTTGAAGTCCAAAGAGACCCAGAGAAAGGGGCTGGAGTACTCACAGGTGAGACAGGGAGGTCACGTCTGCAAAGATGCCCTCTTGGAGGGTGGAGATGTCATTGCCGTGGAGAGACCTGAGAAGAAAAGAGGCTGCTGGTGCCTTATCCATGGACAGAGATGGGAGACCTGCTGGAGGGAGAGGCCCAGCCCTCTGCAGAGAGGCGACAGGCTGTGCCTTCCCTCTAGGCCTCTCAGTCAGTGGCCCAAAGGAGATGGCCCCCAGCTCAGAGACCCTGCCCCGCTGGCCACAGGGAAGAAACGCTTGAGGTGGACCGCCCTGTCCCCCAGCCCTTCAGAGGACTGAAACACCGCGTTTATATTACAAACAGGACCTGTGCACCCAGAGCCCTCCCTCTTTTAGCAGAGGAGCCTAAGGGGGAGGCGCTTCTTCTTCGTAAGGAAGTTAAGAAGGCCAGCCACAGGTTAGGGCTGGGAGAACGTCACCTTGCCCCTGGTGGGCTGACTGAGGCCATCATAATGGACGGATCGAGGGCTTTGATCCCAGGGCAAAACCCTCCAGTGAGAACTCATAGAAGAGGTTCACAAATCCCTTGCAAACAAACATTTTAAAATCTGAACAGAAGTCTCACATGTAAATGAAGGGCCACCTTATTTTGGATGTCCCCCCGCCAATACCACAAACTCATCTTGGAGGTGACAGCAACCCCTATTTCTCAGATCATTTCCTATGCACGCCCCAGCTTCTTGGGAATGAGAGTATCCACAGGAGCTTAAGTGACAGTGCTCTGGACTCCACCATGGCACAGTGTGGGCCCTAGACATGGGAACATTTCTGCCCACCAGGTGGGTGGCGGGACCCTTGGTGGGGTGGATTTCCTGGCGGGATGGTGAGTGAGGAGACTTACAGCAGGCGCAGGGAGCGGAGTCCCTGGAAGGCCAGAGGCGGGAGGCACTGCAGGGCATTGTAGCTGAGGATCCTGTGGAGGAAGGGGGTGGAGGAAGGGCACCGTGTTAGTGCCTGGCCCCTGTGGGCACAGCCGCCGCCCAGGACATGGAGGCCCCTCTCACCCAGCAGCCTCCTCGGGCTCTGTGAGGGGAGGCAGAGCAGCCGGCAAGCGCATGGGCTGGGCTGTGCCCTGAGAAGCTGGTGGTCGTGGGCATGCCCCCTAATCCCCTTCTGCCTCAATCAGTTCCCTTGACTGTAAAATAGGGACAAAAATAATGCCAACTCCATAGGGCTATCCTGGGGGTGAAATCCAGGTGAAGCCCTTAGCACCAAGCCTGGCTCCAGTCAATCCTCAACAAAGGAGAGTTGCTGTTATGATTGAGAACATTCCCTAAGGGGCTGCCCCAGCAAGGTGCTTAGGCAAGTTCCCTATGAAGGTGACACCCAACCAGGACCTGCCTGCGGGGAGCTCACTGTCTCAGCTGACCACTTCCAGGGTGGACAGGCAAAGTCATCTACAGTAATTTACTGTTGAAAAGCTGTGACAGAGAGGAAGGTGCTGTTACTACGCCCATTTTATAGATGAGGAAACTGAGGCCTTGAGAGGTGAAAGAACTTTTTCAGGGTCACATTATTAAGTCATTAAGAAGGGGCCGGATGCGGTGGCTCACACTTGTAATCCCAGCACTTTGGGAGGCTGAGGTGGGCAGATCACCTGAGGTCAGGAGTTTGAGAACAGCCTGGCCAACATGGCAAAACCCCGTCTCTACTAAAAATACAAATATTAGCCACGCACGGCGGTACACGCCTATAATCCCAGCTACTCGGGAGGCTGAAGCAGGGGAATCACTTGAACCCAGGAGGCAGAGGTTGCGGTGAGCCAAAATTGTGCCACTGCATTCCAGCCTAGGCGACAGAGAGAGACTCTATCTCAAAAAAAAAAAAAAAAAAAAAAAGTTATTAAGAAGGGATTTTCATTACAGCTTTCAGTTCCCAGAGCCCACAGGCTAAGCCACTGTCCCAAAATGCTTCCAAGTAATTGAATCCATCCAGGGCAGACAGGCAGATGAATAAGGGAATCACACTTGGTACAGCGCCGTGCTGGAAACAACCGGCGTGTCCGCAGCAGACGGATGGACGAGCAAACTGTGGCACATCCACGCCTGTGCAGGGGAACACTGCTCAGCAATGAAAAAGAGCCACCGGCACACGCAACACCACACCACGCGGAACCTCAAAATAATCATGCTGGGTGCAGAAGCCAAGCAAAAACGACTTTTTCCATTTGTATGTAAAACCCTAGAAAATGCAAACTAACCTATAGAGACAGAAAGCAGAGCAGTGGTTGCCCGGGTCTCAGAGCTGGGAGAGGCAGGAGCAGGGGATTAGCAAGAATAGCACTCTTTTCTTTCCTTCTTTCCTTCCTTCCTTCCTTCCTTCCTTCCTTCCTTCCTTCCTTCCTTCCTTCCTTCCTTCCTTCCTTCCTTCTTTCCTTCCTTTCTCCCTTCCTTCCTTCCTTCTTTCTTTCTTCCTTCCTTCCTTTTCTTTTCTTTTTTCTTTTTTTTTTTCTTTTTTTTACAAGGTCTAGCTCTGTCACCCAGGATGGAGTGCAGTGGCATGATCTTGGCTCGTTGCAACCTCTGCCTCCCAGGCTCAAACCATCCTCCCACCTCAGCCTCCCAAGTAGCTGGGACCACAGATGTGCGCCACCACACCTGGTTAATGTTTTGTATTTTGTATTTTGACTTGGGCCCACATCCTGCTCCTGGAGAATGGCTGAGTCAGGGCCCCTTCCTTTTTGGGCACTGGCTCTACCGTTCTATCCGTAAAATGAGGTGTGGGGAAGGTGAATGAGATACTTTTACACACCACGCAAATATAAGGGACGCTTGGTAATATGTTCTGATCAATTTCTTGTAATATAATTAAAGCCAGCATTTAAATATCTTAGAATATGGCCACAAAAAATGTTCAGAGGGTCACCGCTCACAACAATCCAAACTGGAAGCAACTCGAAATCCACCACGACTAGAATGGATGAGGGAAGTGTGGCCTGTTCCCCCGAAGGAACAGTAGCTAGCAATGAGAGCGAACAGACCACAGCTGCCACGGTGGCATGAATGGATCCCACGGACAATGCTAAGCAAGAGAAGCCAGATACAAAAGACTATTGCCCATATGATTCCACTTGGACAAGGTTAAAAAGTGACAAAATTAGACTATAGTATTTAGAAACGCATACGTCGATGGTAATGCTGTAAAGAAAATAAAAGAAGTGATCCTCATCAAGTCAGGACAGCAGCTGCCTCGAGGTAGGAGAGGAGAGAGCAATAAGGATCAGGAAGGGACAAGATGCTAGCCTGTTCTATTCTTTTTTTTTTTCTGAGACACAGTCTCGCTCTGTCGCCCAGGCTGGAGTGAAATGGCATGATCTCGGCTCACTGCAATCTCCGCCTCCCAGGTTCATGCGATTCTCCTGCCTCAGCCTCCCGAGTAGCTGGGACTACAGGCACCCGCCACCACGCCCGACTACTTTTTGTATTTTTGGTAGAGACGGGGTTTCACCGTGTTGGCCAGGGTGGTCTCAAATTCCTGACCTCAAGTGATTCACCTGCCTCAGCCTCCCAAAGTGCTGGGATTATAGGCGTGAGCCACCGCGCCCAGCCGAGTGTTCCTAATTTTTGACTTGGTATCTACATGTGTGCCAGTTTTATGATTATTTGTGAAACTGTACTTTTTTTTTGCACTATTTATTTTTTGCATTATCATTTTCTGTATATACCATATGTTGTATTTCACAATGAAAGATGTTTTTTGAAAGTCTTTTAGGCTCTCGGGCCGCGCATCCTCTCCAGAGGGCAAGGCGTCTGTAGGTGAGGGATTGGGGTGCAACGTGCAGCACAGGCTGGGCCTTGGGAATGACTCACAGCCCTGGCCCCGGGGCACCCACCCCAGCCCTGCTGGGACTCACAGCGTGGTCAGCTGGCTCATGTTGGTGAAGGAGGAATTGCTTAACGAGCTGATCTTGTTGTTGCTCAGGTCCCTGGAAAAGGCAAAGGCATCGTGGTTGAGAGAGAACTCACTCAGCCCTGGCTCACGCTCCTGGGCTTCTTCCCCTCCCTCACTCTGCCCAGAGCCATTCCCCAGTCAAGTTGGCCAGGAGTGGAGAGGAGCCCGGGTGCGGTGCACAGCCTTGGGTCACAGCGCTTGCTTAGCTACAGCCCTACGCTGCTCCCTCAACTCCCTCGGGTACACACCTGGCAAATATAAGGGACACTTGGTATATGAAGGCTTGGCGCCTCCATTTCCTGACCCCTACTCCCACCCCTCTGCAAGCAGAGCCTGGCTCTGCCCCTTTTCACCATGGGAACACTCCCACCAGGGTGTCAGTGGTCTCCCGACCAGATCCAGCACTCTCTCCTTTCTCTCCTGCCAGCACCTTAGGAGGACTGGTTCAGAAGCCCTCCCTGCGAGGCAGTCCTATGAGGGAGAGGGCAGCCCCGTTTGACAAAGACCCAGAGTCTCAGCGGGATCCGTGACTCTCGAAGGGTCACCAGCTGGTCAGAGGCAGAGCCAGATTCAAAGCCGGTCCGCTGGCCCCAGCCCAGGATGCTGCCGTGGCCTCTCCGCGTCACCTGTGGCATCTGACACAGCTGACCGCCCTTCTCCTCTTCTCAAAACTCCCGCCACCCGCTTTCCTCCACTCCTGACTGTCTTCCGGGGCCTTTGGCTGTGCCTCCTCGTCCCTGGTAGCAGCTTCCTTCGTACTCAGCCCAGAGGCGTGGGGATAGCTAAGCCCCATCTATGCCCCTTTTAGTTCAATCTGGGTGCCCTTGCGGACGCCCCTGTGCTGGCAGCGCCCCCCTTCCGTGGCCCCAGCCTGTCCTCTCATGAACTCCTCCTCCTGATGCCCACAGACACTCAAACTCCGTCCACATCTTGTGCTCCCCACCACGCCCCGTCCCCCAGGCTCCAGCTCCATAACGCCGCCTGCCCACACTTCCGCCCTCTCGTCCCACCCATCGGATCCGCCCCTGGCTGGTGGCCCTGGTCACCTCTCACGACGTGCCCTCCTCCTGAGCCAGCGTCCTCTCTCTCGGGCTCCTGCCTGGATTCTGACCTCATCTCTCACCCACTGCTTTGCCCTTTTGATCCACCTGCCGTGAGCGTGGCACCACAGCAATCTCCGTACGACGCAAAGCTGACGAAGCCACTTCCCCACTTACTGAAACCCCACAGTGGTACCCACGTGCCTAGCATGTGGACTCCAGGCCCTCTAGCTGTCCACCTGGCGCTCCTGGGTCTGGTCCCTGCCCCCCGCCCCTCTGCTTCCCGCCCCGAAGGCTTCCCAGGCTTAGGGTTCACTAAGTTTCTTGAAGTTCTCTGAGCAGACCCCACTCTGTGCCGTCAGACAGCTTATACCCTCTGCCCACCAGTGAACTCGAACTCGTGTTCCAAGGTGCCCTCCCCACCAGCCCCCTCCCTGAGTTGATCGCATCCTCCTTGAGCCACAGCCCTCATCGGCATTGACCTCTGTTGGAACCCTTATGTGCTCCCTCCCCTCCCCCGCATCCTCCCTAAACCATGACCATCTGGAGAGGGGGCCATGACTTCGGGGCCTTCACATCTGCCCACTTCATGCACTCAGGAGACATTTAGAAAATGCAACGATGTGCCCTGCCTTCATCTTCTCCTCCTGAACGTTCCTCTAATCTAATTCCAAATCATTCCACTGTCTTTGGAGATATATGTAAGTGCTCTACTGAACGTTCAACACACTTTGTGGTCATTCCCTGTGATGAGGAGGTGGTAGCACAGCCCCCAAGAGGCAGTTTCACTGGCTCAAAGCACTCTGACACCAGCCACTAAATCACACTACTCCATCCCCTCTCCACCCCTCCCACTGGAATGTTCAACACACATTGGCCAGGTCATTAAGCAAACACAGATAAATTGGAGTTTCAAAATCCTGTAAGCCAGAGCCACCCAAAGTAGCCAGTCCTTGAACTAAATTTCACCAACCCACAATAAGAAACTTGGGCCTTGGCCGGGCGCGGTGGCTCACGCCTGTAATCCCAGCACTTTGGGAGGCCAAGGCAGGTGGATCACGAGGTCAGGAGATCGAGACCATCCTGGCTAACATGGTGAAACCCCATTTCTACTAAAAATACAAAAAATTAGCCTGGTGTGGTGGCAGGCACCTGTAGTCCCAGCTATTCAGGAGGCTGAGGCAGGAGAATGGCGTGAACCCGGGAGGCGGAGCTTGCAGTGAGCAGAGATCATGCCACTGCACTCCAGCCTGGACGACAGAGCAAGACTCCGTCTCAAAAAAAAAAAAAAAAGAAAGAAAGAAAGAAAAAAGAAACTTGAGCCAAGATCCGGTCACCACACATAGCTTACTTTAGCGAACATTGTTTCAATAGCAAGACTTTCTCAACGGAGGAATCAATACATTGATTTAGATTCTGGTGTAAGCACCTTATCTAATTACAAACCCATTACAAACAGTTCTGGGACTGATGGGCCCGTAGATTGCACTTGGAGTGGCACTGCTCCAAACTACACTAAGATGGAATGTTCTCTGGACTTCTTTTTGGTAGAATCTGGCCAAGGAGCAGATAAGGACAATTGAAGTGAGGAGTTAAGTGGGTTAGAAAACTAAAAGGGGCTGAACTTATTATCCTGAGGCTTATTTTGTATATTTCCATGGAGTAGAGAGGGTCAAAGGTGGAAATAACAGAAAAGCAGAGGTGTAGCCTAAAGAAAAACTTAGTTACAGGTATGTATTTGTAGCTGCCACAGTTCATACTTGGTTTGAGAGCTGAGCTGGACCGAGAAGCCTTCCATCACCCTCCGCTTCTCCTGGATCCTAACCTTGCAAGAATAACCCCTCCTTGTGTGTGTGTGTGTGTGTGTGTGTGTGTGTGTGTGTGTGTGTGTGT
>NC_045442.1:36580518-36680429 GCF_002776525.5 Piliocolobus tephrosceles | reverse complement strand
TGTGTGTGTGTGTGTGTGTGTGTGTGTGTGTGTGTGTGTGTGTGTGTGACGGAGTTTCGCTCTTGTTGCCCAGGCTGAGTGCAATGGCGCAATCTCGGCTCACTGCAACTTCCACCTCCTGGGTTCAAGCTGTTCTCCTGCCTCAGCCTCCCAAGTATCTGGGATTACAGGCATGTGCCACCGTGCCCAGCCAATTTTGTATTTTTAGTAAAGATGGGGTTTCTCCATGTTGGTCAGGCTGGTCTTGAACTCCAACGTGAGTTCGAGAGGTTATCCGCCTGCCTCGGCCTCCCAAAGTGCTGGGATTACAGGTGTGAGCCACAGCACCCGGCCAGGATAACCCCTCTTAACAGTCACGACCAGCCTCAAGAGAGCTTTGGGGAGATGGCCTGGGCAGGAGGAGGAGGCAGGTCCAACCCAACAGGGCCTGGAACTATGTAATTGCCAATGATGGCCACTAGGTGGCAAAACAGCTCTAGGCACAGCTGTTTCCAGAGGGGAGTGGGGAAAAGGAAAAAAGCAGAATCTGCCCACAAGTGAGGTCTGTAGGAAATTCCAGGAAAGCCAGAGTCCTGACGGTTAGATGCCAAAGGCCCTCCTGTCCTCAAGCGGCCTGGATACTTACACGAGCTGCAGGTACTTGAAGGTAGACAGCTGTCCCGGAACCAGCGTGAACTGGTTCCCGTCCAAATAGCTGCAGAGACAACGCAGCGGTGTTAGTGCCCATCTCCACCTCTGGTGGTGCCCCACGCTGGGGACAGCCTTCCCTGCAGCCAGGGACTTCTCTCTCATTTCCTCTCCTCCACATAGGCCACACGATGGGCCCAGAATTGCTTATAGGAGGAGAAAATATGTACATCGTTGAAGCCATTTGGGAAGGTGCCACCCAAAGGACTTGGTAAAAAGCCAAGAGTCACATGGCCTCTCTTGGTTCCCTTCTCACTTCCCTTCTCACCCTCCCAGCTTCCTCCTTGTCCATGGACACTCCCTGAGCCCCTACCTTCCCCTCCCTGCTCTGCTCTTTTCCTGGCCAAATAGATCTGAAATGCATGTTACTGGGCCCTGCCAGCTCCCAGGGCCCCCTCTCCACCTGCTGGCATGGCCTGTGAAGCTGATTCACAGCCAGACTGCCCAATCAGTTTCCCTCATTCCATCAGCACCCCTCTGCCTTCCTGCCTTCCAGGCTCTGTGCCCTGATGTCACTTCTCCACCTTGCTCTGCAGCCAGTGCCACCGTGGCTCTCTCACGGCTTCCTTTCATTGCACTGTCATGCCACCCACCGACTTTACACCACCACCCATGCCCGGGCTCCTGTTGCAGTCTCTTCTGTCTGTTCTCTGCACCTTGGACCTCGCTTCTGGCCTCCACTCTACTCACTGCTATCCAAGTCACTGTCCTTAAAACCAAGCCCACCAAAATCCTCCTAAGCCCTAAGATTCCCAAGGTTCCCATTTCTACAGGATAGAGCTTGGGATTCAAGATGCTCTGAACCTCCCCCTCTTCCCTTCATCATTGACCATTCATGCCTGCAGCCTGAAGGTTGCTAAGCAGTGGCCCAATGCCAGGTGCTGAGCCAAGCTGGACTCCAGCACAGGATCCCCGTACCCCCAATAACTACAGCCTGCAGGACAGCTCTCCCCCCACTTCCCAAAAGTCCCAGAGAGGAGCAAAAGCAGGGCTGTGCTCATCCTTACCCCTCGGTCTGCATCATACAAACTGACTTCCCACCCATCTCATTTGATCCTCGAAGCAGCCCTTGTCCATATACCCAAGTAGTCCCATTTCACAGATGACAAAACTGAGGTTTAGAGAAGTTAAAAGATTTTCGCAAGCTCTGAACTTCAGCATCTTCAGTCAAAGAAAGTAGACTACCCCACCCTTCCCATTATTCTCAGGGCTGCTAGGAGGCTCTAAGGAGAAAACAAGGACTCATGAGGTCTGTAGGACACTAACTCTGTAGTAGAAAACAGGGTGAAGATGGGGCAGGCTGGGCCCAGGAAAAGGCCCATAGTGGTTGATGTGCTTGTGAAGAAAAGGCCAGCCTTGCTGGTAATGCACGAAACAACAAATGAAAGCTTCATCACTGGTCGCGGGAGTGGGGGAGAAAAGCTCAGCTTTGGAGGCCTGGAGGGATCGACCCCAGGGCACAGGAAGAGGTCAGAGGTCAGGAGCTGGCCAGAGCCTTTCATCGGGAGGTGTCTGCTGAAGAGGTCCCAGGTCTCCATCCCTGTTTGTCAAATGCATCTATGTCCAATCCTCCACGTGCGCTCAGATACCAAATACCACTCAGCCAGGATTTCAGCACCACCATACTCAGTGCTGACCCAGGGAAGCAAGAAGGCCACCTTCTCACATTGTCAGTGGGAGTGCAAAGGAAACAGATTTTCTTGGAAGACCATCAGGCAAAAGGCAGCAAGAGTCCTAAAAACGCACTGCTCTTTGACTGGTGATTTCAGTGAAGGGGTGTTAGCATTGGTTCTATTTATGACAGTAAAAAAAAAAATTGGGGCCGGGCACGGTGGCTCAAGCCTGTAATCCCAGCACTTTGGGAGGCCGAGACGGGCGGATCACGAGGTCAGGAGATCGAGACCATCCTGGCTAACACGGTGAAACCCCCTCTCTACTAAAAATACAAAAACTAGCTGGGCGAGGTGGTGGGCGCCTGTAGTCCCAGCTACTCGGGAGGCTGAGGCAGGAGAATGGCGTAAACCCGGGAGGCAGAGCTTGCAGTGAGCTGAGATCCGGCCACTGCACTCCAGTCCGGGCGACAGAGCGAGACTCTGCCTCAAAAAAAATAAATAAATAAAAATAAAAATAAAAATAAAAAATAAAAAAACATTGGAAACAATTTAAATATGCAACAAAAGGGGGTTTGTTATCTGGATCATAGCAGATTCCTGTGAAGAACATTCCACTGCTGGTACAAAAATCACATTTGTAAGTCTTCACAACACAGGAGCGTGAGACAATGATAGGTGGGAAAGCAATGTCTTCCTTATTTTAAAGGCAGAGCTTAAAGGGACGAATCATTCGCTGCCATGTGGTATCAGGTGACCGCAGAGGGGGAATCAAAGAGAAGCTCAAAGCCTTCCTGGAGGCAGTGTTTTCTGCAAAGCCCAAACTCCAGCTCCTAGTCAGCTAATGCCTGCCCTTGGTCACCTCCTCCTCCCACTGCCAGGCCCCAGCCCCTCAGGAAATGTCCCCACTGTCCCCGTCCGGTGGACCCCCGTGAAGGGGGCAAGGCCTTGAGCTACTCACAGTTCTGTGACATTCTTGGGAATGCCCTTGGGCAGGGCCCGCAGGTGCTTGTTGCTGCATCGGACCACGGTGTCCAGGCAGGCACACTCCTGTGGGCACTGCGGGCGGGGCAGGCAGCCCCCCTCCTCCTGGCCTAGGGAAGAAGGCACAAAGTCCCTGTCAGGAAAGGGGACGAGCCGCTGTAGGGCCTCCTATAGTCAGGGCCATGCTCTGGGGTCTCTCAGAACAGAAGATCCCTCTGACACTACCTTTGCCATCAGCAAGTCTCTGCACCACACCTCCCCCCAGGCCACCACCACCACTAGGACTGAGGCCCCCAGAGCAGTTTTGAGGTTAAAATAGGTCTTGAGTTGATCTCTTTCTCCTCAAACTCAAAGTGGACCTGGTCGAGGTAGGGCAGGAGGATGGCCCGCACACCATCCCGTCCCTGGAGTGCCTGCTACTCCGGGCGCCGGATCGACGTTGTCTCCTCAGCAGTGCAGTCAGGGGTGCAGCCTTGCCCCTAGAATGCAGGCAGGAGGAGGACGGAGACCTGGGCCTCTTTTCTCCTCTTTCTTCATTGATAGAGTCCAGTGCCTAGTGCAGTGCCTGGCACGCAGCAGCCCTCAAAACACATGAGTTGAGTGAATGAATGAACAAGTGGATGAATTTCCATTTTACTGAGCTCTGGAGACGTTAGGCAACTTGCTTGACTCATAAAGTTGGTCCAAGGCAATGCAGAGTCTGAGCCGAGGTCTGGCTGAAGCAAAATCTGAGCCCTCGATACCACACCATCCCTTCATTGATTGATTCATCTATTCAATAAATCTGTGTCTTCCTTTCCGCTGATTGGGTGTCCGAGAGATGATGATATCACCACGGTCAGAGTTCTTGAGGACACTGGGATGCTGGTAGTACATGCTCCCCGGCGACAGTGACCATCAGTGACGCAGGCCCCACATGATAAGGGTGAAGTCACTGAGTCCTCAGAACAGCTGTCTAGTGAATGTGTTACTATCAGCCCATTGGAGCAATGAGGAAACTAAGGACAGAGTGGTTCAGAAACTTGCCCCAGCCTGGAGCAAGCAGCCTGCCTCCAGAACCTGCTCCATTGGCCACCAGGTTCTCAGCAGCAACATCTTAGTAATATTCACATCCTTTCACCTCTAGGAAGCTGTTCTAGCGGGGAGTGGAATATATGTGTAGGGAGCATCTAGAAGGGTGCTCCTGGCAGCACGATGCATTGGAGTGGGACTGGGGAGGCTGTCTGAATGCCCAGCAGCAGGGGCTGCTTACATCAATTGTGGCGCCTTCCAGATAGCGGTTTTCACAGGTGGCCCTGCAAGATCCTTTGTGTGCCACACTCGTGCACGTGAGCACACAGCAAAGATCTGGAAAGCCACATAGCAAATGTCCACAGGAGTTATCCAGAGACGGGGCATGGGAGTTAGGGGGGTAGCGGGCATATCCGTAATTTTTTTTTTTTTTTTTTTTGAGACAGATTCTCATTCTGTTGCCCAGGCTGGAGCGCAACGGTGCAGTCTCAGCTCACTGCAGCCTCCACCTCCCGAATTCTAAAGATTCTCCTGCCTCAGCCTCCCAAGTAGCTGGGACTACAGGCATGCGCCACCACGCCTGGCTAATTTTTGTATTTTTAGTAGAGAGAGGGTTTCACCATGTTGGCCAAGCTGGTCTTGAACTCCTGACCTCAGGGATCTGCCCGCCTCAGCCTCCCAAAGTGCTGGAATTACAGGCATGAGCCTCCGAACCTGGCCTGTCAGTAACTTTTTTTAATCCTCCTTCTGGTTGTCCTTGGTTGTTGTTGTTTTTAAGGAATGAGGATGCATTTCTTTTGTAATAAGAATGATAAAAGGAAACTGTATCTTGGAAAAAATAATGCTTCCAAAGGATAGTTAATGGCATGAGAAAATGCCCCAAATACTTAGTTAGGTTTTAAACAAATCAGAATTTTGTAAAAAGACTTGCAAGCTATTATTGTATGAATTCATAAAAGATATATGTAAATAGTACAGAGTCTTTTTTTAATTTTAGAAGTCAGAAGCAAAAGTATTCTTAGAAAATTCATTACTTTTGTTTAGAAAAATACCCTGATGGTGTTTCTTGGGGTGAAAGTCAAAGCTCCCCACTGCCACGTGGCCTGGCCGGGCCAGCTGAGGGTGGAGCTGCCACCGGACTGGGCTATTGGGGGTGGGGGGTAGAGGGCAAGAAAGGGAGAGACCAGGGAGAAGGGAGGCAACTTAGCACCCAGAAGCGGAGAAGGGAGCTGGAAGCTGAGGTCAGCCAGGGAGATATTCCCTGCGGCAGGGTGCTGAGAGATGCTAAGGACAGGATGGCTGCACTGAGAAAAATCTGCTTCCTACAGTGACGACCTGTGCTTGGTGCTGTGGGGATAAAATGAGGGATGGGGCTACCCTGAGAAGTCCCAGGAAACAGGGCATTGGAGCAGAGTGACTAGGGTTTCCTACATACAGGGGAGGGGGATTTAAAAGGGTTCCATTGCATATCAAGATAAGGTGACCCCATGAGTCTGGAGCACTTAGGGACAGTCAAAAGGCAGGTCTGAGTTCACCAAAATTACAGAAAGAAACTAAAACAGGAACTGTTTTCTCTGAGCGATAGGATAAGAGGTAAAGTTTATTTCCTTCTTTTATCCGTATTTTCCCATTTTTTAAGGATAGGAACTTTATTGCTCTTATAACCACACAAAGACACCACCAGGCAGGGGCATCTCCTCGCCTCTCCTGAAAACAGGGCCTCCCCTCCCCACCAAACCTCTCCCCTCAAGGGCCTGCCAAGGGGTGCTGCCTGTCCACCCCCATCTTCCTAACCTGCCCCACTCCACTGGTTGGACCCAGGGCTCCCTCTCCCTCGCCACCGGGGGCCACGAATTACCTTCCTCACACCTAAAGTCAGGGAAGGCCACGTCCTGCAGGGGAATCTGCCGCAAGAAGTCAGGGTTCTGGCATCGCGGGTTCCCCGTCACGATCTTGCGCTTCCGTAGCCAGCCCCCCAGCCAGGCCAGCTGGCAGTTGCAGTTGAAAGGGTTGGCCAGGAGGTTCCTGGAAGAGGCAGGCCAGGCGGCCATGGAGACACTCGGCCCCTCTCAGCGGTCCCAGCAAACCCCTCTTGTCCACCACGGCCACACGGCACTGTCTCCCAGACCACCACCCGTCACCAAGAGGACTGGCTCTCAGGACCGGAGGGAGACCTCGAAATGTGGAACCCACGTTTTAGCAAACCAAAAAGACCCAGCACCCCCGGGATGAGCGCTTTCAAAGGGGCTGCCCGAGAGGACCACGCCCTTGGGACAGTTGCTTCCAGAGCCCCCGCCCGCCTGTCCTGGAGGCCGGACTCACAGCGTGGAGAGGGACTGGAGGGTGTCGAAGGCCCCTGGGGACACGGTGGTGATCTGGTTGTCGTAGAGCGACAGGAGCCGGACGTTGCGCAGGCCCGTGAAGCTGTCGTTGTGGATGCAGCTGATGCGGTTGTTCCGCAGCATCCTGGGGAGGAGTAGGGGAGGGGAAGGGGGCCCTTGCAGGCCTGCCAGCCATCCACCTGGGCCACGCAGCTTCAGCCACCGTGGCTCGTTCACAGCTCTCCTCCACAGACCCCGAGCCGCAGAGCCAGGAACCCACGCCAGTCAGGCCCCGGTCAGGTGAGGCAAGTTCTACACACCTGTGCCCACTCCAGACACCCTCCCTGCCTCTGAGAAGCCTCGAGGCTCTGTCTCCCTCTCTTGCTGCCATTGTCCCGGCCCCCATGCTGGCCTCGCCTCCACGCCCTGGGTGACCAGAGTTCCTGCCCGTCTTTAGGCCACGCTCCACATCAGTGCCCAGGAGACTTCCTAAAACCTAATCCATCATATCACTCTCCAGCTTCAAGTCCACTAACGGCCTCCAAACTGCCCACAGAGTCATGCTCAAACTCCTTACTCGATCTGAGACCGTGTCCACCCAGACCCGGACCATCTCAGCCCCTTACTCTGATCTGAGACCATGTCCACCCAGACCCAGACCATCTCAGCCCTGGCACCTGCCTGCCTCCCCAGAGATGGACCAGCCCTCAGCCTGCTACACCACTGTGACAGTTCTCTAGAATACTCTTTTTCCTCATCTACATCTGGGAAAACTGCTGCTCATCTTCAAACACCCAGCCCAAGCCTGATGCAGTGGCTCATGCCTATAAAACCAGCACTTTGGGAGGCCAAGGATTACTTGAAACCAGGAGTTTGAGACCAGCCTGGGCAATATAGTGAGACCTTCTCTCTACAAAAAAAATGTAAAACTTAGCCAGGCATGGTGGTGTGCACTTGTAGTCCCAGCTGCTTGGGAGGTTGAGACGGGAGGATCTCTTGAGCCCAGGAGTTCAAGGTTACAGTAAGCTATGATGGCACTACTGCACCCCAGCTGCCTGGGAAACAGAGCGAGACCCTGTCTCCCTAAACAACAACAACAATAACAACAAAAACCCAGCTCAATTTCACTCCTCAACCAAAAGTAAAAACAAAAACCAAGCCAACACAGAATAGCCAACTCACAAAAGAAATTAAAATGGTTTACCAACATTCACAAAAATGTTCAATGTTACTACTAATCAAAGACATTTAAGCAATATTGATTTTTTTGCCTGCCAAATTGAAAAAGAGTGAAAAATATAATAATAATAATAATAATGACGTTCAGGATCTGTGACAGTCTGAGTGACTGGGCACTTCCACACACTGGCAGGAGATGCCTTTGTACCCCCCTGGAAGCGCATTTGGTGAGATGTATCAAAATCCCTAAAACACTTCATGTTTTCACCGGACTACTCCATCTTTAGGAATTCCTAACAAGAGTATCATCATGCATTATCCATGAACTTCACAATAAAGATATTGTCACAGAATGAGCGTGTTCCCCTCCAATCCCTATGTTGAAGTCCTAATCCCCAATGTGATGGGATTAGGATGGGGGGTCTTTGGGAGATGATGAGGTCATAAGGATGGAGCCCTCATGAACGGAGTCAGTGCCCTTATCAAGGAGATCCCAGAGAGCTCTCTTGCCCTCTTTCTACCATGTGAGGACACAATGAGAAGTCAGAAGTCTGCAACGCAGAAGAGGGCCCTCACCAGAACCTGTCCATGCTGGCACCCTCGTCTCAGATTTCCAGCCTCTAGAACTTCTGTTGTCTATAAAACTCGCATCTGTGGCACTTTGTTATAGCAGCCTGAACTCACTAAGGCAGGTATCAATACAACACTGCTTATAAAAAACAAAATAGAAACAGCCTACTTTGCCAATAATTATATAATACCTAGTCATTCAAATTGATGCAGAATACTTTTTTTGTATTAGGAATTAAATGTAGAATGGAAAAAAATTTTAATATGTAACAGTGCTCATATTAAGTTTAAGGAAAAAGCAGGTTACTAAATAAAATGTACTATTCCATTAGAATATTTCTGTATGCGTGCATGTATGCACGTATGTATGTGTGTGCACACGTATGCATATGCAGGTTTACAGATATGTAAAAGACTGGAAAGACAGTTGTTTATACCAACAATTAACAGTGGCCATTTCTGGATAGTGATGGAGTATGGGCCCTTCTCTTCTCTGTCCTATTTTCCTTGGAAAGAATGCAGCTGACTAGACAGCTCCCATGCCCACATTTAAGGAATACTAGGTAAGCTTAAAGAAAAATGAGGCAGCCTGTAGGAATAGCCTGGAAAGATGGCAAAGCTATATTCACAGGTGAAAACAGCAAGCTGCAAAACATACTGCATAATAAAATTTGCTTTTTGTAAAATAAAGGAACAAAAACCCACAGGGAGTCCCGTCACACATTGATCTACTTCTAAAATTTCCATGATACATGCTCAGAGACAAATATCCTGCTGCAGATTTGGGACTTACACCCGGGCAAGTGGCTTCCTAAAGCTGTGGTGTCCAATATGGTAGCCACTAGCCACATGTAGCTATTTAGATTTAAATGCATTAAAATAAAATGAAATTCAAAATTCCGTGCCTCAGTAGCACTAGCCACATTTCAACTGCTCCACAGCCACATGAGGTGGCTGGTCTGGACAGCGTAGACATGAAACATTTCCATCTCTGTGGGAGATCCGACGGACTGCCCTGTCTATGGGACACGCTGCACACCCACAGGATCATCTGAAGAGCCAGCTCTGCTGGGGCAGATGGAGGGGGTGTCCTGCATCATAGAGGAGTAGGTGACCCCAGGATCCCACTGAGCTCCAGATTTGGTCAGCTCAGGCTGGGCTGGGGGTTATGGGATCCCAGCATCTCAGGGACAGTGCAACATCGCTGCTCTCCCATCTACACCCACTAAGTCACCCTGGCAAGGTCATCCAGCCCCTCCTGCCTGAGTAGTGCCAGCCACTCCTGAACTCATGCTGTGCTCTTGCAGCCTGACCAGAGGGCAATGGGAAGGGACCTCTAGGAGGGCCCACATGTCTCCATCCCTTGATGCCAACCAGGCATCAGCCCCATGCCCCAGGGTACAAGAGAACAGGCCTCACCATAGAGTCACCAACACTTGATTACCTGTCCCAACACAGTCAGGATCCTCAGTTCTCCCCATCTGCCTGCAAGCTGGGCCCGGGGGGGGGCCCCTCCAGCCTCTCTCTTCCTTCCCTTGGCTTCACCTACCTCCTGCAGCTGGCCCACCCTGCTCCCCAGCCCTGCACACTCACAGGGTCCTCAAGCCATCCAGACCCCGGAACATGCCGCTCCGGATGGACTCCAGCTGGTTGGCAGTCAGGTGCAGCTCGCTCACAGAGGCTGCGCCCTCGAAGGCCCCATCTTCAATTTCTGACACCTTATTGTTGCTCAGGTTGCTGGGAGAAGAGGTAGGGGGGAGGATTACACGTGGCCAGCACCCAGGAGCTCAGGCCCCTCCCTTCCCGCAGGCAACACCCCCACGCACACAGCCCTGGCCCCCACATTGGGAGCTGTCCCCACCCTGGCATTTCCCTTCTCCATCCCCGGCCAGCAGCCCAACAGACGCCTTCTCGCCAACGGGTAACTCACATTTTCTTCAGATGTGTAAGTTTTTTAAACATCCCAGTGGCCTCCAGGATGGAAATCTCATTGTTATTCAATCGCCTGTAAGAGGCAAGAATGAACTTGCATGTTCACAAATGATAGACATTTCAAATCCCTTCCAAACTGAGAATATTTGGGACTCAAACAGAGAAGACTCCCGGAAGAATTTATCTGGCAAAGCAAACTGATCCTATTGAAAGGAAGGCTGGGCCTAGTACTGGGAGAGGATATGAATGGGGATATTTTTAACATTAGAAATGCCACGAAAAATTTACAGACGTAAATGACAGATGCTTGCAGGCATCTATGCACATAGACATATGTGTACACAAAATCATGTTTTTAGATAGAGGAATAAAAATAACAAAAAGTTTTGGAATCATGCCCCCAAAAGAAGACAAACGCGTCGTTGAGAAAAGCCATCCCTGATTCAGGCTGGTGACCTGCCCTGAGTGCCAGAGACTGGCATCTGCTTTTGAGGGGTGAGGGGGTCTGTGAATAAAGCAGAGGGCAGCAGGGGTGGGGTTTCTTCCTGCCCAAGCCAGCAGCTGGCATGTCCTGAGCCAAAGGCTCCAGTGGTTCAGCTCCAGACAGGGCTGGACCAAGAAAATCCTGGAGTAGGCCAAGGAGGGTTAGTGGTAGCTAGAGACAGGGGAGGGCTGGTGGGGGCAGGGACCCTCACAGTTCGGCCGTGGACTGGGGGATGCGCTCAGGGATCTTGGTGAGCTTCAGGCTGGAGCACTCCACCACGCTGGCCTCACAGCGGCACTTGTGGGGACAGATCACGTCACTGTTGCACTCGCTGTTCAGCTGGTAATCCTCTGTGCCTGCCATGAGAGGGTGGGGGCAGGGGCTGAGGGGTCCAGGGCAGGCTCCCAGCAGTCTGTGTCAACCAAGGCCCCCAGCCTGCCCACCCACTGCCACCATTCCCACCAGGCTGGCCTTGGTTCCCCCCACTCTCTTACCTGGAATGAAGTATTGCTCTTTGGCTGGGGAGAGAAGCAGAAATACCACAATGCAGGAATCAGCCAGGACCTGTAGTAACAGCCCAGGCCCCAGCCCCACTGCTCAGCTGAAGGCACCCCAGATAGGGCTGAGGAGCCCATGTGCCTAGTCCCTGTGTGCAGAAGGGTGAGCTACAGAGCACGCATGTTCCTTGCCCAGGCTGACGCTGAGGATGTCGCATCCAATTAAACCTCTTGCAAGGAGTGCCAAAACCATCGAGCTCCCACTTGCAATGGCACACGGTGGGGACTGTGCTAACTTTACAGGTGGGGATGAGGTACAGGTGGCGTCAGGTCCTTGACCAGGATCTAGGCTCAGAAGCTGCCCCGCACTGTCCCCAGCCAGATGCCATGTGGACTACAATTGCTAAGGCTATTTCTGCATTCCAAAGCCTGGAGGAGGCTCCTAGCTCACCAAGGAGGGTTCCCAGGCCTCCTGAGTGTCTTAAAAGACTTGACAACAAAGGCATAAGAGAGAACTGGCTGAAAGTGGAGGAACCTGAGGCCTCCCTCTGGGACCTTCAGCAAGCCTTGCTTCTTCCCTAGGCCTCAATAAAATGAGGTGAGACTGAACTACCTTTCAGATCAAGTCTAGAATTTTGGGCCCACACCCTCCAGCCTGGATTCACAGTCATGAAAGACACCCTTGTGGGAGCCATCCAGGAAACATCAGGGGGTCCCTGAGCAGGCTGAAGACAGACAGACAAGCAGACAGGTAGGCAGGCAGGCAGGCAGGCTGGTAGGGAGGCAGGTAGGTGAACAGGTGGGCAGGCGGGCAGGTATGCAGGTGGACAGGTAGGCAGGTGGGCAGGCAGGCAGGTACCTGAGCACCGGAACTTCTTGCTCTTGATCTGCCCGATGCGTTTGTTGGAGAGGCGCCGGGGACTGGCACAGCGGGCCCCACTTGTCTCGATGGGATTGGTGCGCAGGAAGTCTGCCAGCCACTTGAGGTTACAGTCGCAAATGAAAGGGTTCTGGGCCAGGTGCCTGTCCAAAGCAGGCAGATCAGCTATGAGAAACAAGGGCTGAAAACCCACGCTGACCTCCACCTGGACAGGGCCTTGTTGTGGCTGGGGCCAAGGAGGCTGCCTGTGGCCTGGAGCCTAGGGTTGGCCACAATGGGAAAGGGAGAGTGGGGTGAACCCCCAGGGTGCAGCCCACCAGCTCTGGAGAGGTCCTGCCAGTGCACTACAGGGGAAAAGTCTCTGCCACCCGGGGCTTCCTGCTGTCCCTGTCCTACTCCCCATCAAGCCTCATTCTGCCCCCTCTCTTTCCACTCACCTTTCCCTCCCTCTGCTCTGCGGCATTTCACGAGCATGAGTGGAGACAGGAAGGACCCAGAGACTGGCCAGAGCACCCCTGGCCTTTCACAGGCAAGGAAGCCAAGGCCCAGAGAAGGTAACAAAACCCAGGACTGCAGGTGCCCAGGCCACAGCCTCTGACCATCCCCAGTGGCCACGGGCCCTGGTTTGTCCCCTTTCCTTCAGACTCAGGTAGCAGCCTGTCTCCTATAGAGAGTGCTGGGGCCAGGGTGGCAAGGCCTGCTGGAGTCCCTGGGCTTTACAGGGAGTCACCATCCCCACCCCAGACCACGGGAGTGACCTCTCCTTGACCATTTTACAGCTGTCTCTCAACACAAAGAAAACTCAGAAACCATGACTGAGCAGCCCCCTCCTGGGGAATCACTCAGATTCTCTTGCAGGCTGCCTGTGTTGTCAGCAGGATAAACCTGGGGATGGTAGCAGGGAGCAGATGGCCGTGATGTGTGCAACCCCATGCTGGCATGCCCACGGGCGGGCTCTGACAAACAGTGGGTTCAGACCAGCCACCGCTGAGCCACCACAGCACTGGGCATGCCCTGCTCATGGCTGTCCAAACCGAGGCAGCCTGGGAAGAGTGTTCCTACACCTGTCCTGGCTCTGGACAATCGCTTGAACCCGGGAGGCAGAGGTTGTGGTGAGCTGAGATTGCGCCACTGCGCTCCAGCCTGGGCAACAAGAGCGAAACTCCGTCTCAAATTAAAAAAAAAAGAAAAAGAAAAAGAAAAAGAAAACAAAGTACGGGGAGACAGAGCAGCGGGCCAACTCAAAGGGACTTGCCCTGCCATGCCACTTTTCCTCCATCTAAGTGCCATCAGTTCAGGCCATCTGACTTACTGGTCTCAGCCCAGGCCCTTGCAAGGGGCTGCAGAACTCTCCAAGCAGAAGAGTAAACCCTTGCCCAGGGTCTGTGCCCAGCTCAGCTCAGACCTTGGCGGTGCTCTCTGTCGTCCATCACCTCCTGGGCTCTGCCCTCCGGCCCCCGGTTGGGAACTGGGTCCCCGCCACCTCTCCTTTGCAGTGTCCTTCCCTATTTCCAGCCTGAGTTCTTGCTCCTCTCAGCTCCACCAGGTGGACCAGGCCCCTCCTATCTCTTCTGCATCAAGCTCAACATTTATTTCCCCTATTAAACTTTCAGTTTCCACAGACAGGATGTGTTTGCTGATATCCTGGAGGCAGAGTTTGTAGCTAATTTAAAACATACCAGGATTTAAGGACTGCTTATGACTCCTCCCCAGCTGCCCATCCACATCTGCCTGTGACTTAGTGCCCCAGCCCCTGCCTGAACCACTTGCTTCCCTTTATTACCATCTTGGCAGAAAATTGTGTAAAGTCAACCTAATTGTGTTGTTTAGGCATGTATTAAAATACTCAAGGTGTGTGGCATAGAATATCTCCTTCCTAAAAACAGGCTGTGCCAAAAACAACCTATAAAACTTGAACCACGCACAGAGACAGGTGGCTTCTGTGTAAACTTTAGCATTTTATACAAATTAGAATTTTTAGCAGTTTCAAAGGGCAGGAAGCTGGAAAGGGAAAACACTCAGGAGGAAGAAAAAAAATCCGTTTGGGAAAAAATAATCGTGTTAAAGGAACACCCAAAAATGTGCTACATATGTGGCCATGCAGCTGCCTCTGTGAACAGTTTTGGCAGTGGAAGGAAAGGAAGAGAGGACTAATTCTCAGTGTCTTTCTAGATATATGCATTAAGGAGTCACAGCTAAAAATCTTTGGAGGCAGAGGATCAAAATCATTAGTCATTAGGGAAATGCAAATTAAAACCACAATGAGATACCACTTCACACCCACTAGGATGGCTAGAATCAACAAGCAAAAAAAAAAAAAAAAAGACAATACCAAGTGTTGGTGAGGATGAGAATGAGAATGAGAGAAATTTGGAGCCCTCATAATACACCACTGGTGGGAATGCAAAATGGTACAGCCACTTTGGAAAACACTGGCAGTTTCTTTAAAAAAGTTACACAGGAATTTACCATATGAACCAGAAATTCCAAAAAAAATGAAAATGTTGGCCTGGCTCATGCCCGTAATCCCAGCACTTTGGGAGGCTGAGGCAGGTGGATCATGAGGTCAGGAGTTCAAGATCAGCCTGGCCAAGATGGTAAAACCCTGTCTCTACTAAAAATACAAAAAAAAAAAAAAAAATTAGCCAGGTGTGGTGGTGAGCGCCTGTAATCCCAGCTACTCAGGAGGCTGAGGCAGAGAATTGCTTTAACCCAGCAGGTGGAGGATGCAGTGAGCCGAGATTGCGCCACTGCACTCCAGCCTGGGCGACAGAGCAAAATTCCATCTCAAAAAAAACCAAAAAAGAAATGAAAATGTTGGTTCACACAAAGATTTGTGAGTGAATATTCAGAGCAGCATTGTTCATAATATCCCTAAGGTGGAAACTGCCCCAAATGTCCATCACCTGGAATGGACAAGCAAATTGTGGTCTATTTACACAATGGAAAAATTATTTGGTGATCAAAAGGAAGGAACAAAGTACTGATACATGCTGCAATATGAATGAGCCTCAAAAACATTATGCTAAAGAAAGAAGTCAGTCACAAAAGATGACATATTGTATGATTCCTTTTTTTTTTTTTTTTTTTTTTTTTTTTTTTGGAGTCAGGGTCCCAGGCTGTCACCCAGCCTAAGTGCAGTAGTACAATCAGCTCACTGCATCCTTGGACTTCTAGGCTCAAGGAATCCTCCCATCCCAGCCTCTTGAGTACTTGGGACCACAGGCATGGACCACCACACCTGGCTAATTTTTAAGAATTTAGTGTAGAGATGGGGATTTCACTATGTTGCCCAGGCTAACCTCAAACTCCTGGCCTCAGGTGATCTGCCCACCTCAGCCTCCCAAAGCACTGGGATTACAGGTGTGAGCCACTGCACCTGGACTACACAATTCCATTTTTATGAAATGTCCAGAAAAGGCAATCTACAGAGAAAGAAAATAGATCAGTGATGGCCAGTGGCTGAGTCTGGAAATGGGGACAAGGGATTTTGAAGGCAAGGTGATGGAAATGTTCTAAAGTTGAATCATAGTGATAGTTGAACTCTGGAAATTTACTAAAAATCATTGAATTGTATACTTAGAACAGGTGAATTTTAGTATGTAAGTTATACCTCAATAGGGCTATTTCCTTTTTTAAATGTTAAATCTCTTGGGGCAAGTAAAACTGCAGCAAAATCAACAGTGTTGTTAACACAGGAACTCGGCCACAGATCTTGGAGCTATGGACAAATCAAACATGATTTGGTAAATTTAAATCTGCTCAGGTTTAATAAAATAAAACTCAGTCAAGAAGCTGAACCACTTGAGGTTCTAATAATATTACTTGATTAGTACCTTGGATTTATATTTCTTTTATTCTTGTTCCACATTGCAGTCGTTAACATCTAATAGATGTACATGAAAGTTCAGTGTTGCTTTACAGCCTTCAATAATGAGTTCTGTTCTTACAGAAAAAGCACAATTAAAGGGGAATCTAAGTAATTTCTCGGTGATGGTGAAGAGATGCCTGAGATCAAATTCCTGTTTTACAGAATGTTCTGCAACACTGAGTGTGTCACATAACCTCCCTCAGTCTCTGTTTTAGGTAAAATCAGGATGATAGCACCTATCTTCATAGCATCTCTGTTAGGTATTAAGATAATACATGCAAATAACAATGGCTCACATGAGTCTCTCACTCCATTCCCCATCCCCAAGGTTTTCCTGTGTGTGGGTCCCTGGCCAGTAAATCTCCTTAGCATGTTTCTCTCAGATATTCTGCCAGCTGCTTCAAATAGTCCACCTTGCCAGTGTCTCCCTGTACCCTCTAATTTCACATACTTGGCAAAGTTTCCCCATGGGGCTTCCTCTTCATCTCCCTGGCTATAAGTAAATTAATTAGCAGGAGTTGGGCTGCAGGCGAATTTGTGGGCTTTAATGAGTTTGTCTTTGTGGCTGACATCTCTGGTGATGTGCAGAGTCCCCGGGGGTCCCGAGCTGTACCTTTTACTCAGCCTGTTTGGAACCTATCCCAATACCCCAAGTAGATGTTATCTGATGATGAGCACTGCCTGGCACAGACAGGGGCAGGGATGACAGCGACAACAATGGACACAGCAATATTAATAATTAATGCTCATCAAATGCACACCACAGGACCCACAAGTCAGCACATCCCGTCTTACTGCAGGCTCAGAATTAAAGATGTAGAATGAGAGGACCATTTATGTGCCTAAGTGTAACCACACAGCAGATGAGAATTTTCCTTACGTGGAAACATTCCAGTTAAATATAAGCATTCCGTTTTAAAGCATAGTCACAACTGCATTAGAAATGAAAAAAGAATGTTAGAATTCTGATATGGTTTGGATGTTCGTCCCCACCAAATCTCATGTAATCCCCAGTGTTGGAGGTGGGGCCTGATGGGAGGTGTTCGGATCGGTGTTCGGTGTTCAGTTGAATTTGTATCAGTCTACTTTTGTGTTTCTATAAAGGAATACCTGAGACTAGGTAATTTATAAAGAAAAGAGGTTTACTGGGCTGACAGTTCTGTGGGCTGGACGAGTATAGTATCAACATCCACTTGGCTTCTGGTGAGGCCTCAGGAAGCTTACAATCATGGGAGAAGGCAAAGCAAGGTTAGGCATGACAGTGGATCCCTTGTGACTGGCTTGGTGCTGCCCTCGTGATAATGAGTAAGTTCTTACTCTGAGTTCATGCAAGATCTGGTTATTTAAAAGAGCATGGCACTCCCTCTCCTTCTCTTGCTCCTTCTCTTGTCATGTGACATGCCTACCCTTGCTTCACCTTCCACCATGATGGTAAGCTTCCTGAGGCCTTACCAGAAGCCAAGCAGATGTTGGTGCCATATGTGTACACCCCACAGAACTGTCAGCCAAGTAAACCTCTTTTCTTTATAAAGTACCTACTCTCTGGTATTCCTTTATAGTAACACAAAAACAGACTGATACAAATTCAAAATCACCATTTCAGGATTGCTAATGAATTAATGGATTCAAGCACTGAGATCAATGGCTGTTTTTATTACAAAAGGGAGACAGCCAGACATCTGTCTGCCTCCTGATGGGAAGTCCACAACCCCATCTATAAAGTCATCTTGCCAAATAAATCAATCAAAACTGAACCTGACCAAGCTCCTAGATCCAATTTTCAATCTGCAGGACACAGAGGGGACAGAGGAACATGTGAAACTACACCACAGGGATGCAATAAAAAAAGTGTTGACCCTACAGAACCAATGATGCAGTATCTTCAACAAATGAATTACAAGGAAAAGGGAAATGGAGAGGACACATAGATTAAAAGCAACTTAAGAGGTACATCAACCAACATAAACCAACATCAGCCAATTATACTGCACAGGCTTTATTTAAATCCTGATGTTGTGGCTAACATCTGTAGTCCCAGCTCTTTGGGAGGCCGAGGCGGGTGGATCATGAGGTCAGGAGTTTGAGACGAGCCTGGCCAACAGGTGAAACCCCATCTCTATTAAAGATACAAAAAATTAGCCGGGCATGGTGGCGGGCACCTGTAATCCCTGCTACTTTGGAGGCTGAGGCAGGAGAATCACTTGAATCCAGGAGGTGGAGGTTGCAGTGAGCTGAGATTGTGCCATTGCACTGCAGCCTAGGTGACAGAGCGAGACTCTGGCTCAAAAAGCAAACAACAAAAACAAACAAACAAAAGAATTGCATAACATGCAAGAGACACTTGGAAATTTGAACACTGATTAGATACTCAATGATATTAAGGAATTAATTGTACAGGATTGGAAGCTGGGTGATGAAAAATAGTACTCTGTTTTTCTTTTTTTTGAAACAGGGTCTGTCTGTTGCCCAGGTGGGAGTGCAGGGGGTGTGACCACAGCTCACTGTAGCCTGAACCTCCTGGGCTCAAGCAATCATCCTACTTTAGCCTCTCAGGTAGCTGGGCCTACAGGTGTGTGCCATCACACCTGGCTACTTGTTTTTAAAAAGTTCTTGTGGAGATGGGGTGCCCAGCCATGTTACCCAAGCTGGTATTGAACTCCTGCGCAATCCTCCTGCCTCGGCCTCCCAGAGTATTGGGATTACAGGCATGAGCCACCATGCCTGGTCCACTGTATTACTCTTCATCTGCTTATAATTTTCCACAATAAAATATTACAACCAATTATCAGATTTACTGCTCTCTGATTTTTTATTCACAGTCACCATTGTCATTACTGTATTTCATCTGATTTGACATTAAGAATTGTAAGAGGCACTACTATTTTTTGTACTATCAATAAAAAACAAAATGCTGCCAACTAAGTGATGTACCACTGATTATAACATGCATCCCAGTTTCAGAGCTGTTAATGTGGAAACAAACATGTGTCTTAGAATCAATGTGATATATTATCATCATCATCACCATCAATATTATTGTTAGCTAAAGCCAGCATTTATCAAGCACTTGTAATGAGCTAAGCTTTGTACAAACATCCTCTTTAATCTCATAACAACCCTACGGGAAGGCGTCCCCATCTTATGGATAAATAAAAATGAGGCCCAGAGAAACTGCCCAGAGTCACACAGCCAATAAGAGGCCTAGGTGGACTTTGAACCCAGGAATGGTCTAACCCAGGTCTGTGTCCTTCCTCTGTGAGAGGCCACCCCCAGTGAGCCCAGCAGCCCAGAGCCAGACAACTGCCTGTCCCTGGAGGCTGCAACCTCCCCCAGGCCCACCTGCTGGGAGGGGGGAAGAAGAAGGCATCAGGGCACTCACAGAGTCTGGATGGCCCGCAGGGAGGTGAAAGTGCCCTTGGCGAGGCTCTGGATCTTGTTGTCATACAGGGAGAGCAGCGAGAGGTTCTGCAGGTCCTGGAAGGCATCGGGCCGGATGCAGTTGATCTTGTTGGCATTCAGGAGCCTGTGGGCAGAGCCAGGACCAAGTGGTGAGGAGAGAGGCTTGACATGAGACCCATCTCACGTCCTGGGCACCTTCTTTGGCCCCAGCCTGCGTTATTACAGGGAGGAGCCCACAGGAGCAGGCCTTCTCCATGCACAGGGACATCTCAGTCAACCCACTCTCCTCTTTCCGAGAACTGCTTGAGATGCCCTGTGGGATTCTGGGAAAGCAGAGAGCCACCTTGCAAAGGCATTTTGGTTGGGGCGGGGGGTCTCCTCCTCCTTCCCAGAGGTCCATTGGGTTCCCCAGATAGCTGAGTTGGAACATTTGTGTTCTGTGCCTCTTGAGCCCTGGGAGAAAATCCTTGCCTGAAAGTTCACGGTTCAAGGAGGCCGAGCTGGCCTGGGTGTCCCCCTGCAGGAGAAAGCTCTGTCTCCAGCCACACCTCCTCAGGAGCATGGGCTGAGTCTCAGGAGCCTCTCTGCTTCGGCATCCTGTGAGCAGCTGTGAAGCTGCCTCAACCTCCCTCTCTAGCCTCTACAGAGCCCTGGAGACTTTCTCAGCCCTAGTGGGTCTGCCTGTCTTCCAAGCTCATTGTCTCAATTGAGTTCCATACCCCAAAGAGGCCGAAAGGGACAGCCTAGCAGGCCAGAGGAATGCTGGCCCTTCCCCGGGTCCCACCCAAGACACCCAGGATTCATTCTTACAGGAGCTGTAGGGTGTATAAGCCTCCAAACACACCGCGGGGGAGGTCTGTGATCTTGTTTCCATAGAGGACCCTGGAGAAAAGGCAGCAGAGAGGAAAGTTATAGAGGACAGCCCACCAGGGCGGTAACACAGCTCTGCAGATGGCCCCAGCTCAACAGTGCTGCCCCTAAGCCATTTACATGAAGCACATCCTAATGGTGTATATTTGTTATAGCAACTTGTCCACCACCCTCACACGTGGACCCCACAGAAGGCTGCAAAGGGGTGCTTCCTGGGAAATTCATCTAGTCTAGAATCCAAAAGGAGATTGTTGAGAGAAGAGAAAACCCCATGGACAAGAATAACTAACATATTTTCAGAGAGTTACAGGAAAAAATAGAATGCCAGACGGCACATGCAGTGTGAGATCCGGATGGTGGGACTTCAAGCATTTTTTTAATATACTTTAGCATTTTCAAAGTTTTCTGCATTGAGCATGAATTCCATGTATAGATTTTTATAAAAAACAAAAGTTCAAAAAAAACACATGTAGACACGGGTGGGTTCAGGGGGACAGTGAAAGCATCCAGGAGGTTTGGGGAGGGGGGTTGTATGCCATTCCCAATATCATAATCGGACCCCACAAGCTACCCTCGTAAATGTTCAGGCTGAGTAAAAAATCCTGGGTACTTCTTCTTCAAACGTGGCTTCGAGATCATTCCTGGAACGGGGCACAGCAACAGCAAAGGCCCTGCAGGGGAGCTGTGTGCGCCTGTCCTGTGTGGACAGGTGACAGGGCCAGTGTGGCTGGAATGGGTTTGGAAACAAATGGGGCGATAGCTTGGGCTTTACCCAACCAGCATCAGGAAGCCATTGAGACAGCATCAGATTCCCGTTTCAGAAACACCCCTCAAGCTGCTGGGTGGGAAATGGAGCAGAGGGGGCAGGAACTGAAGCAAGGAGGTAAGATCAGGGCTGGCCGAGATAGACAGTGTTGGTGGGGTGTACTGGAATCATCCATTTCCTATATGCAGGGAGGAGGCTGTGACCAGGTACCCATGAACAACAGAAAACAACTTGATTGGGTTCTTCACTTTTTACCTTTTTAGACTGCCATGTTCCAACTTAGGAGAGCTTTATTCACTTCTCAGAGGAAGGGCCCTGCCTTTTGGCAGGCTACTTTCAGAATCTGATCTCCTCAGCCAATGACAACGATCCCTCACCAGGCTGTCATGTACAGCTGTGTAGGGTGTATACTGCACAACTTCAGGGGTGCCATTCGCAATTAGCCCCACCCTCTACTTGGACTCTGCTCCAAGAAAAGATGGCATGCACAGAAGGCACTGAGCTGGCAGGCTCCCACACTCCCCGGGGGAGTTCCATTCTGTTGTACTTGCCAGGCCTCTAGTCTATGCCAAGCATGTGTCCTGGGCTGCCAAGGAGCAGGTGAAAACACTTATCCCCTAGAGTAACAAATGGCCCCTCCTACAGGGAACTCGCCCAACTCCAGGGCACCCTGAGTGTGCTCTCCGTACAGACAAAGTGCTGTAGGACCTCGGAGCGAGGCAGTCGGTGAGTGGGAGATGGGGGAGCTTCACTACCTTTTGTATGCTCTATTGACAGACTTCCCCAGTACAGCCTGAAGGAAGGGAAATACTGGAAGGAGGAGCGGGCAAATACTGTCTAAGCAGCACCCACCACATCTTGGGATTCATCACATTTGGGATAAAAGATAGCAAGGTGTGGCAGATGTTATAACTGGAGCTGGTGCTCACTGGCCCTGCGGTGACCGCAGAGGCCTCAGGAGCACAGTACACTGGACTTCGGTCTGGGGGACGGGGCCAAGATGGTTGTGCAAAGAATGCTGGGAAAATCCTCACCGTGGCAGGGAGTGCATCCCAGTTGCCAGGGGCAACAGCTCTGCCTAGCTTCTCCACAATTCTCCCGCTCCCAGTGTCAGAGGGTCCACCAGTGAGGAAGAGGGAGCTGGAACAGCAAACCCTTTGCAGCCAAAGGATGACCCACTGAGGCTGGGGTGGGCAGGGACTGTGTGGAGGGGGGCATAGCCCTGCTCCTCCTCCTGCGTCCACCAGGGCCCTGGGCCCTGCCAGCCTCCTCAGGGGATGCCCTGGGCCGCTGAGGAAGCCTTGGCACTGCTACTCACAGCGAGTTCAGGGAGCGGAGGCCCTGGAAGGCGTCGGGTGCAATCTCAGCAATCTGATTGTTGCTCAGGTCTCTGCAAAGTGAGCAGAAGGAGAGGGGCCTCTGAATCCCTCAATGGCCACTGAGCCCTGCCCAGTCCGCTCTACCTCCTAGATGCCATGGAAGTAGGGTGGAGTGCTTTGAAATGAGAATAGTGAGAGGCCAGATCTTTCCTCCATTTGAAAAGCCCATGGCCGCTATTTCCCTGTGCAGTCCGAGGCCTGGGCAGGAGGGGGCACTCCAACTTGGGAAGTTATGGACAAAGCTTTCCCATGCATCCTAGTAGTCTCCTGGCCCCCTCCCATCCTTCATTGCTCCTATTGGTACCCAAGCTGAAATGGGAGGATGACAAGCAGCTCCCGTCACAGGCCAGGCTCAGGCTCAGCACTCCCTTCAGGCCTCACGATAGCCCTGCAAGGAGGTCCCCGCATCACAGCCAAGCAGCCTGAAGGGCAGGAATGCCAGGTGACTGGCTCAGGGCCACTCAGCTGTGGGGTGCTGAGTTAGGGCCTGCCCCAGGGCTGTGGGGCCACCCAGGATCTCCATCAGCCTTGTACCAGCTCCCCAGGAAGCACCGGGAGGCACTCACATCCTCCGTAGCTTTCTGTAGGGTGAGAAGGCTCCGGGGGGGATGGACTTGATGCCATTGAGCTCCAGGCGTCTGCGGAGAAAAAACAAAGGGGAAGCACAAGGGCCTAGGTCAGCCCAGCCATGGGTGTTATCTGCTAGGCTCATCTGAACAAGTCTTTGGCCCCTCCTGCCCCTGCTTCCTTCCCCCTTCCAGAAGTTGAAGTCTGGGGTAAGGATGCTGGAACAGACAGACAGAGTGCTGACTGGAGTTCCATTATCCCAGGCGTTTGTAACTGAAAGGGGCCCACAAAGGATGCTGAGAACCCGATTCTAGCAGACTCACACCGCTGGGTGGGACCACAGAGGGAACTCCCTCCCCAGCCCTGCAGAGTTTCCCAGTCCTGGACACAAAGCTCAGCCCAGCAGGGGCAACCTGTGCCTTCTCCATGGTCACTGAGGGGTCTTGGGGCAAGCCCTGAGGCAGTGCCTACTCCAACTCTTCCCTGGCCCTCCGGAGCCAGGCCAGCCGAGCGGCTGCGCCCCAGCATCTGCCCTGCCCTGTACTCACATCTCCGTCATGGTCTCTGGCAGGTTGGCCGGGATGGCAGTGAGACCTTTGCCACGACAGTCCACGATGCCATTGCTGCAGGTGCACATGGCCGGGCAGGAGCCGGAGGACAGGGTGCAGGTGGGCACGCGCCCCGCTTCCCCCTGGCCTGCAGAAACAGGGGGGTGTGGCCTCAGGCTGTCGTGCATCAGCACCTCCCTTGAGCCCAGATACAGACTGATGGATGGGACAGGGTGCACGCTGCAGTTTCTCTGGATGAGGATGAACCAGAGGGGATCACTAATGAAATAAGATTCTGGACTTTGGTATAACTCTGTGGGCACCTGGCACACAGTAGGTTCTTGTCAGATGTTTGCTGAACTTGAATCTGAACGGAACTGCACTGGTGTGTGATTCATACACTAAGAAATCCTTGCCTAGAATTCTGAAGCTCTGGATTCTAGTCCAAGTCACTTAACACTTCTGAGCCTGAATTCCCTCATCTGTCATATGAAGGTGATAATGACTGTTTCCTAAACACTCAAGCACTTACTCTATGCCACATTCTATAATAAGTGTGGTACATGCAGTATTGCACTTAAACTTAAGAGGAGCCTATTACTGTTACCGTTCTACAGCTGAGAAAACAGAGTCCTCGATATTAATTAATTTGTAGAAATTCTCACAGCTAATAAGTGGTAAAACCAGGATCCAGCCCAGTGTCTAAAATCAGAGCCTTTAAAAAACTGGAGGTACAATTTATACAAAGTGCTCTTTCGGAAGCATGTAGCTGGTGGAACCACTACCTAGACATAGAACACTTCCATTACCCAAGAAGATTCCCTCCTGCCCCTTCCCTAAAGTAACCACTATTCTGAGATCTATCACCAAAGATTTGTTCTACTCGTTTATGAACTTCACATAAATGCAACAGTAGTTTCTCTTGTGTCTGGCTTTTTTTGCTTAATATACAATCTTTGAGATTCACTATGTTGCTGTGTGTATCAGTAGTTTGTTCTTTTTCATTGCTGAGTAGTATTCCATATATGGATATATCATAATTAGTTGGTGGACATTCAGGTTGTCTCCAATTTGGGGCTATTATGGAAAAAGCTGTCTTTAATATTTTTGGACATTTTTGCAGGAAAAAATGCACACACCTAGCAGGAGTGGCAGGGTCACAGGGTGGACAGACGTTGAGCCTTAGTGGATCCTGCTACACAGTTCTGCAGAGTGGTTGAGCCAATTGATACCCCCACCAACATTCTAACTTCGAATATTTTCCATGGCTGCCCCAAAGGGTGGGCACCAGAACCAAATGCGACAAAGCTACATGGATTCCTGGCATATTGTGACAGTGGCCTTCAAAGGAAAAGGGTTGCCAGGCCGATGAGACTCTAGAGTAGAAACTAATGTCTGAAAATAGAAACCACAATCTTCCAAATGCAAAGGAAAAGGTTTCATTTCAAAATAAAAATTGTCCAAGTGATTAACCCATTCCCATTCCTAAAAACTGTGGCAGCTGCAATGATGCAGAGGCAGTCCTGGCTCACACATGAGACATACCCGCATGTACACACACACGTTTTCGCACACAGACACACATACACACAGCTGCATGCACACACACACAGCAGTGCTGAGCATATTGGTGTTCAAGCCCAGCCATTGCTCTGGGTGTCTGCCAGTGCAGTGGAGGAGGTGACAGCCACAGCCAAGAGCCTCATACTGAGGCGGGGAGGCTGTGCCTAGGAGATGCTTTCCTTCAGAGCTCTGTGTGGCTGGCAGGCCCAGTCCACGGGTTTGGGAGAAACAGTCAGCCTCTAAATCCTCTGTCACAAATCTGAGAACTGTCCATTCATTCAGCAAGCATTTCCTGTGCCAAGCAAAGTGCTGAGGATGCACCAGAAACACAATGCAGGACCTCATGTAGGATCACAGAAGGCTCCCTGGGCCCTGCAGGGTGAGGAGGAGTCAGCAGGTAACAAGGAGGGAAGGGTGTGCCCAGCAGGGGAGCAGCCTGTGAGGTCAGGGCTGGGGGCACCTACACCAGGAAGGGGCAGAGGCAGGCACAGCTGGGGAACCTGCAGGCAGCAGGAGGCAGGGGAGGTGGCGCTGACCCTGGTCAGGCTTGCAGAGCCTGAGGGCAGTTCAGACTCTCAACAGAGAGAGCCAGGTGAGTAAACGAGCAGTGACCGCCCAGACTTGTGGGTTCTTTTTGTTCTTCTGGCTGCAGTATGGACATCAAAGGGGCCAGGGAGGATGTGGGCAACCGGCTATCACAGAACCCCAGGGGGAAGGTGAAAGGGTGTGGGCTTTGAGGCCCACCTCTTTTGGAGCCAAGTTTAGAGGGCCCAATTCAATGACTTGTCTAGGCAGCAGAGGTGAGGCGATCGGAGGAGGGAGAAGAGGGTGATAGCAGGGGCAAGGAGCCCAGAGGACATCGGAGGAGGCACTGAGTAGGCCAAAAAGAGGATGAGGTGGAACAAAGGAGGTGATGAGTGGACGAGGCAGTGAGGGAACAGGAGGGAAAAGGAGAGGAGGCAAGAAGTGACACGCAGAGACAAAGGCCATGGTGAGAATGGGAGGTGATAGATGGGGCAGGAGGGGCAGACAGTGGGTCCAGGAGGTGATGGGTGGGGCCAGGTGATGGGCGGGGTCAGGAGGTGATGGGCAGGCCAGGTATTAATGTTGAGGTTAGGGGCGGGAACAAGAGGCAGGGCAGGAGGCACTGGACAGTTGAGAGCCCAGCAGGGGCCTGCACCCACCTGAGCAACTGAACTCACTCTTCTGGACCTCTGCCACATTGAGGCCACGCAGGCTGGCTGGGCCCGAGCACTGGGTGAACAGCCCGATGGTTGGTCGCTGCCTCAGCCACTGTGAGAGCCAGGCCAGGTGGCAGTCGCAAAACAGGTGGTTGGAGTGCAGGCGGCTGCAAGAGGACAGGATGGCTCACAACCCATTTGGAGCCCCCAACCCAGCCAGATTGTGAGAACTCCCAACCTCAGGCAGGTGGCTGGTGCTGTGTTCAAGCCAAACACAGTCTACATTTAGTCAAGTAGGCAGCTCAACTCCAACCCGGGGATTATCCACAGCCCCATGAAGATCCTGCTGCTGTCCCTCGCCTCCCACATGCTCTGGGCACAGCTGTGCCCAGCAAAGCCCAGGTCATCGCACTGACCTCGTACAGGCTCACTGCCCCAAACCGCCTGGCTCATTTTCAAGCACAAAAACAAATCATTTGTTTTCCAAGGAAAAATCAAATTAAGTGGCACTGGATGCCCTGCAATTATATAACTCCTTCCACCTCCGACTGCATGGAGCCCCCAGCCTGGGCTGGCCTCTGGGGGTCTGAGGGAGAATGAGCTCCATGACTTGTCTGCAGAACCTTCTCCTCCTGCCCCCACCCACCCCCAGCATCAGCTGGGCTTTGACGCCCCGCTCCCCGCTGCCCCGGCTGACTCACAAGGTCCGTAACTTGGGCATGTGGTTGAAGCTGGACACGGGGATGGTGGTGATATTGTTGTTGTTCAGGGTCCTAAATGGGAAAAACCAGAGTCATTTAGCACCTGCCCAATAGACGATGTGGGACAGGGCCGCCCTGCTAACGAACGGGGAAGCGCTCGACCTTAAAGTGGACCAGCACGGGGCTGGACATGGAGGGGCTAAGCTAAAGAGCACGAGGCATATCCCACCCCACAGGAAAGCCCTGAGCTGGGATGGTGACTGTGAGCCGATGGCACCATAGACTCCAAGGCTGGTAGGATGGAGACACGGAACAGGGCGGGTGATGGGACATGTCCCAGGCTTGGGTTGGCTTGGAAGAAAGGGTGGGGTTTGGATAGGCAGGGGGGAAAGGGGGAAGCATTCCAGGCCAAGTGCCAGAAACCCTTGGGTTTCCTCCTGAGCAGATTACATTGGGACACACTGCTTGCCGCAGGCATGACCCCATGAGTGCTTGTCCTCCCCTCCTCCGAGGTGCTTCTAGGAGGGCAGGTTTCACCCTTCCTGTCTCCCTGACGCCCGCTGCCCAGGCTGTGGCACTTGGCACCCTCATAACAGGGCCCTCCACACCCCTCCTTCCTTTTCTATGCTTTACTTACAGCACCTCCAGCCCCCGCAGAGCACGGAAGGCCCCTTCCTCAATGCAGTTGATCTGGTTCTTGTCCAGCTGTCTGTGAAGGAAACAAAGGTTGTAGAGAGAAGGGCACATTGCCTAGAGTAACGGTGTCCAAACATTGTGACCACGCGCTGCATTCATTCAAAAGAAGCACCCCCCTAGTTGTTTGTTGCGTGTATATGTGTCAATCCAAAGAGTAAACATTAGTAAAAACTTAACTTTTTTTTTCTAATTTTCAATTAAAATCATAAATATAAGTAAAAGTTATATTCTTCTACTCAACCTTACATTTCCCTTGGGGAGCAGGCAACCCCCTACACACACACACATTTTGCAGACCACCTAGTGGGTGCTGGCAACTGAAAAATGGGAGAGTCACAAAGCAGGGGCATCCAGAACTGGCAAACAGATTTTTCAGCCTGAGTGCCAAAGAGGTTGACTAGAGGTGGCTACCTGGAGTGCTGTTGTCAGAGTAAACTGAAGCTGTGAGGTGAGCTCTGTGGGAAAGAATGTGGTGATTGATTATCAATGTCTGCCACAGGCGTGGGAGGGGGTGTGTGTGACAAGCATGCCAGGCATTTGCCATCCCTGCTGTGGTCAGACCTCAGGGAGGTGGTAAGCCTGGACCAGAATAAATTTGAATAGTAATAATTATAAGCCATTACAATTAAATATCATTTGACAAAGCATATTTATTTCCATGTCTCATTTAAACCTCAGAAAATGCCTGTGAAGTAGATCTGATTATCCCCATTTTCCAGAACAACACATCGAGGCTCAGTGATGTTCACTGACTTGCAGCAGCATATGTGACATGTAACTAGAAGAGAAGATTCAAACCCAGCTCTCCCAGCCCAAATATGAGGTGGGCACAGACACTGTGCCGTCGAAATGGACTGAGAACATTGCCTACGCTGATAACACGCTTCACCAAGTCCCCAAGGGCCCCCTCCATTGGCTCTCACACGGAATCGCAACCAAGGGAGAGGCAAGGGCTGCCTGTTTCCTCCAACCCCAGATTATTCCAGAAGACCATGCTGGCACCAACCCTCTGAGAGCCCAGGTCAGCTCCCTGGCTGCCTGGACTACACAGCTCACTCGGGTATACCCTGAGGACACTGCCAGGAGTGGCCCTGGAGCTCCTGCACCCTTCTCCCTCCCAGGCCTGTACTCACAAATTTTTGAGGTCTGTAGCTCCCCGAAAAGCCTTCCTGGGGATTGCCTGGATGGCGTTCTCACTCAAGTCCCTGGGAGGATAAAGTCAGAGGGAGAGAAAACACTGGTCAGAAAAGAGGTTCCTGCAGAGTGGTGTGATGAGTCAGGGAAGCAGGGCAGGTGGGCTGGAGGGCACTGAACCGGCCACTGCTGCACCCCAGCACCTAGGACAGCGCCTGGCCCACAGAGGCCACTCAGCAAGCATTTGTTGAATGAATGAATGATGAAATTAGAGAGACACACCATGTCCTGGAGGCAGCTCAGTCCCCAGCCTCCCCTTCTCTGGGCTGGGGGCTTGCAGCTGGAAGGAGAAGCCTGGGGCAGCTATGACCAGCCCTGCCAGACCCCACCTGATGTAGTTTGGATATTTGTCCCCACCCAAATCTCATGTTGAATGGTAATCCCCAGTGCTGGAGGTGGGGCCTGATGGGAGGTGATCCAGTCATGGGGGTTGATGCCTCCTGGTTTGGTGCTGACTTCTCGATGGTGAGTGAGTTCCGGGAGCTCTGGTTGTTGAAGGGTGTGGAGCCTCCTCCTCCATTCTCCCTCTCCATTCCCCCATGCGAAGTGCCTGCTTCCGCCTCTGGCTTCCACCATGAGAAAAAGTTCCCTGAGGCCTCCCCGGAAGTAGATGCCTTTGCTTCCTGCACAGCCTGCAGAACGTGAGCCAAGTCGATCTCTTTTCTTATAAATTACCCAGTCTCAGCACTTCTTTATAGCAATACAAGAATGGCCTAATGCCCACAGAAGTCAGCCCACCGGACCCACAGAGGCCAGTTCAGCCCCCCACAGCATCGTGCAGGGCTGCAAAGGGGCACACAACAGAAGTGCTTCTGGAGGGGGATTGATGACCACTGTCTGGCACCAGACTGGGAGGGACGGCACCCTGGGCCGTCTGTGGTGGGTGTGCCTGGGGCTTACGCTCTGTATCTTATGCTGAGCAAGCTGACTCAGTAAGGACAAAATTGGCTCCGTGACCCAGCCAGCCAGTGGCCCACCCAGGTCTTTAACTCCAGGCAGGGTCTGACTCCAAACCCGGTGCTCTTGGGGACTGCAGGCAGCAGGGCACCTCCCAGAGCCCAGGCCACAGGGAGTCAGGAGAACACAGTGGGGCTGGGATCACTGAGGACTTCACAACTCCCCATGAATGCTGTGATGTGAGGGAGGGGACGCTGTCGGGACTGCAAATCCTCAGCCTCGGTGACTGCCAGGCCAGCTTTGGGGCCCTTCCTCCACTCCCTGGCAGGATTGGGCCTCTGACACCTGTCCACCTGCCTCTCTTCCCTCTCAGCAGCCTCCCTGGCATCCACAGACGTGTGCAAACGCCCCTTTCCAGGTCAGCTTTTCCTACTCACAGCCACACACCCCCCAGGCCGGCACTGCCCTGAGTACTTCCCAGGAGCATAGCGCGGATACGATCACCATCCCCATTATACAAAGGAGAAAAGGGAGGCTCAGAGAAGCTAAGCAACTTCTTCCAGGTAATCCAGCTGGTGGGTGGTGGCTCCAGAATTTGAACCCAGGCATTCAGGTCCCAGAGCCCCAGCTTGTACAGCAGCCCTGGGGGTAGGAACTGCCATTGCGCCCATTTCACAGTGGAGGAAACTGAGCTCCAAGATGTGAAATAACTGACCTGGGTTGGACCCAGGCTCCTTGCCCCAGAGCCTTGCCCCAGACACACTGGGGTCCTGAAGGTGAACAACCAGAGGCGGACCGTCCTGATGTAGGCCCCAGTGCTGGGCAATTCCACAGCCCCACCTCCTCCTCCTGGGCCAGGCCTGTGGGTTTTGACAGTGCCCTTCCTTTCAGCTCCTCACCACACAGGGTCCGAGAACGCAGCCCACAGCCCCCTACCCCGCCGCACACTGCCCCTTGAACTGTCAAGGCCACCGCTGCCCTGTCTGGGTTTCCCTGTTGAGAAACCTAGCGGTGGGCACAGAGCCCTGAGTCAGAAACGTAGGGGGCAGCTGAGCTAGAGGGCACTGGACCGGCCGCTGCTGCATCCCAGCACCTAGGACAGTGCCTGGCCCACATCAGCCACTCCGCAAGCGTTGAATGAATGAATGAATGGATGAATGAATGATGGAACTAAAGAGAGGCACCCTGTCCTGGAGGGAGCTCGGTCCCCAGCTACCTCCCCTTCTCTGGGCTGGGGACTTGCAGCTGGAGGGAGGAGCCTGGGGTTTGAGTCCTGGCCCTCCCCTTCCTGGCTGTGCATCTGCAAGGCACCCTTTCCCTCCGGAACCCAGTTTCCTCATGCACAAAATGGGAAAAATGAAAGCCTGGCAAAGCAATTGCCTGCCAGTCCCCACAGAGTGGGCACCAACATCTGTGCACTCCCTCCCTCAAACCCAGCCCCTCCTGTCCTGTCCCCCTACAGCCTTCAGAAAAGCAGCCAAGTAGCTGTGTCTGAAGGGGGCCTTGGCACCATCAGCGCCCCTCATTCTTGCTCTCTCTCCTGGAAGGGAGATGATTCAAGCCTGCAGCATAGACACAGCTGTCCCTCCTCCAGAGCCGTCCCACCTGCCATCCCTGAGGCATCTCCCCTTCCTGCAGGGGAAGCTTCCTCCTCCTGCGCTCGCCCGGCCCCACCTTCCCTTCCTGCTCTCCACATGGCATCTTTGGTCTCCGATCTTGGTTACCTGTGCCATATCTCCAGCTCCCCTGTGTAGTCTGTCAATATTCCCGGAGACATTCCCCAAATTCTACCCATTTAGAAGCTGCTCCCCAGAGGGTCCCCAGTGGCCTGCTCCCCACTGCCTGTCTTTATGCAGCAACTCCCCCAGCCCCATGTGTCTTGAGAGGCGCATTTCAGTCTTTGCCTGCCTAATCCTTGTTATCATCTCTTCCTTGCCTAGAGAGCTCCTTGGCTGCCACATCCTCTTCTTAGTGTCTCTGTTTCATACAAAAAATTGCTACCCTGGTGGTGCCTGCGGTAATGGCTTGATGGTTCTCCTGGTCTGTGGACTTGTGGGCTTGTTCTCTCCATCTTCCTAAGTGGGGTGCTGCCACTGAGCAGAGTGGGCTGGCAGGGAAATCACTGAATTTGGAGCAGGGCTGTGCAGGCGACACAGGAAACAACAGACTGCCCACACTGGAGTTCATGGCCACGTGAGTTCCTCAGTAACCAGGAGCCCGGGCTGACATAGGAGCCCAACATGAAACCAAACCCGCCTTGATGGAGTGCCCGCAGGCACAAGTGACCGGGCTGGGCTTGCAGATGCAGAGCTAACCACATGCACATGGTCTACCCTAGAGCACTCACGCCCAGAAGAGGGCACAGATGGGAAACCAGCGAGTGGACCTTCAATCCTTCACTCCAGAAATGTGTACTGAGAGTTGATGGTCTGCTGGGGACCCCCAAAGACTTGCTTTCATGGGGTGTACATGCCAGCTTTCAACAATGGCTGGAGGAGCAGTACTGCCAAAGAGATGGGAGAGTGCAGAGAAGTGAGTGAGCAAGTCTGCCGGAGGGAGGAGAGGTGATCTCTGACCGGATCTTACAGAGTTGATGCATCCCAGACAGAAATGAAAAATGAGGAAACGGCGTTCTAAGCAGTGGTAACGGCATGTACAGAAGCCCAGAGACGGGAAGGAATGAGGCAGGCAGGCTGGGGGAATCTCATGCGGTTTGGTATGACTGTTGTGTGGAAGTGGGAGGTCGTGGTGGTTAAAAGGCATCCATAAATTCTTTGACATTCCTCCCTTCAAAAGACAGAGGCTCATTCTCCTCCTCTTGAATGTGGGCAGGACTCAGTAGGTCACTTCTAAAGAACCACATATGATGGAAGCGGTAATCAATAACCTCCAACACCAGATCATAAAAGACACTGTAGCTCCCTTATTGCTCTCTGGGAAAACCCAGCCAGGTCACAGGACACTCAAGCAGCTCTCTGGGGAGGCCCACATGGAGAGGAACCGAGGCCTCCTGCCAACAGCAGGCACAGCCTTGCCAGCCCTGTGAGCCAGCCATCACGGAAGAGCATTCTCCAGCCCCAGCTGAGCCTTCAGATGACGCAACCCCCCAACATTGTGATGCAATCTCATGACAAACCCCAAGCCAGAACCACCCAGCCACCTACAGAGACTGTGAGATGTTTATTGTTTGTTCTTGAAAGTCACAGTATTTTGAAGTCATTGGTTACGTAACAGTCGATGACTCATCCAGCGGTGCTTTGGGGCATGACCCTAAGGAAGGGAGGGGCGGCTTAGGATCAAAGTTAATGATCTGAAATCGTGTTAGAGACTTAGCTACATCATTTCTGCTTTTTTGGGGCCTCAGTTTCCTCATTTGTCCAATTCATAGGCTGGACCAGAAGATTGCTAAGCTCTTCACCAGTGCAGACCCACCCACATGCCTGCAAGACACATTGCTATGGTCCGAATGATCGTTTCCTCCCAAAAAAGGCATAGGTTGAAACCTAATCCCCAATATGATGGTATTAGGAGGTGAGGACTTTGGGAGGTGATAGGTCATGCAAGCTCCATCCATATAACAGGATTAGTGCCCTTATGAAAGAGGCCCCAGAGAGCTGCCTTGCCCCTTCCTCCATGTGAGGACACAGCTAGAAGGCACCGTCCATGAAGCAGGAAGCAGCCTTCACCATACACCAAATCTGCCAGTACGTTGATCTTGGACTTCCCACCTCTAGAACTGGAGAAATGAATTTCTGTTGTTTATAAGCCACTCAGTCTATGGCAGTTTGTTTTCGTTTTTTTTTAGAGACAAGGTCTTGCTGTCACCCAGGCCAGACTGCAGTGGCACAATCAGAGCTCACTGTCACCTTGAACTCCTGGGCTCAAGCGATCCTCCCCACCTCAGCCTTCTGAGTAGCTGGGACTACAGCTGCTCTACAGGTGGAGACAGGGTCTCACTTTGTTGCTCAGGCTGGTCTCAAACTCCTGGCCTCAAGTGATTCACCCAACTCAGCCTCCCAATATGATATTTGGTTATAGCAGCTGGAACAGACTAAGACACACATCAAGTGAGGTGGTTGCTTCTTTAGGGGATTTGGGGTCCCGGAAAGGAGGTGAGGAGAGTTGCTGGCCATACGCCTACTGAAAGAGGGGGTCTGGGGAGCAGACAGACACAGCCTCCCCCCTTCGCTGACCCACAGGGACTCAGGGAGATGAGAGCACCAGCATTACGAGCCAGATGGGGGCAGGGAGGAGTGGTGGCCTGAGGACGTCCACAGACTCAGGAAGGCGGGACCTCCAGTGGGACCCTTATCTCAGCCCAGCCAACCACTCACCCTTTGGCCAAGCCTGGGAAGGAACGCTGGGCCAGCACTCACATCCATTCATTATTCCATTTAATCCTTACCACAACCCTGCAAGGAAGGTTTTTTTTATTCGTATTGATTTGCTTATCGATTTAGACCCAACCTTGTTCTAGAAAGGCTTTAAGATGGCTTATAGGGATTTTCAAAACAGCAAGAGAGCAAGAGTGAAAAATGAGGCACAGAGAAGAGGAGGAATCAATGGTGGGTACTAAGAATGCATGCACCATGTGACCACACGCCAGGCACGGCTGATCGGGGCTCTGAGCTTTATCACCGAGAGCCAACGTGAAAGGAGAGCCAGTCAGCTCACAGCACCCACGGGACACGTATAAGTCTAAAAGGATCAGCTTCTCAGGAGTACAGCTGGTTTGGCACTCAGATGAGGCAAGAATTTTCCCAGGGGTCTTTATTAAAAATGACAGTGTAGCCTAATCAATAACACCAGATCCTTATAATAAATGGGGTTTGAGTGTCTGTTTCTTATAATAGCATCAAAGTACGATTCAGCAAAATCAGTTCTATAAGGACTCACACCAGGAACTAAGTAGGGAAGCAGGAGAAGGCAGAGGAAGACTCCAGGCAGGCCCAGTCTATGCAAAGACGCTGGGGCATGAGAGAGCCTGGTATGACTGGGGAGGAGCAGAGCCTCTGGGAAACAAGTGTCAACTGGGAGAAGCCTCATACAGGCCAGGGAGAGTGATGGGATAGACTAGAGAGGGCTGTGATCTGACCATCTTTTTAATTATTTTATTTATTTATTTAGAGACAGTATCTCACTCTGTCACTCAGGCTGGAGTGCAGTCACTCAATCACAGCTCACTGCACTGTTGAAATCCTGGGCTCAGTGATCCTCCTCTGTGAGCTTCCTGAGTAGCTGGAACTACAGGCACATGCCACCATGCCTGGTTAAATTTTTAAAAATCTTTTTGTAGAGACAGGGTCTCACTATGTTGTCCAGGCTGGTCTCAAACTCCTGGGCTCAAGTGATCCTTCCACCTCAGCCTCCCAAGTAACTGGGACTACAGGCTGAGGCACCGCACCAGGCTCTGACCATCTTTCAGGCTTTGCTGTGGGCACCAAAGCTTAAAGAGGAAAGACACAACCCCCAGGCAGGCAGCAGGTGAAGCCAAGGGCCAGTCAAGAGATGAGGGATGGCCCAAAGCTGAGTGTGGAACTGCCCCACCCTGGCCAGCCAGCCTACAGCCGGAAGCAGCTCACCTTCTTTAAATGAAGACAGGAAAGTGAATTTGGGGCCCCAGGAGAGGCCAGAGGAAAACAGGTGAACCTTGGAAGCCTCAGGAAAATGCAGTCTGATGGCAGCAAAGTGGGTGGTAGAAGGAGCCTGCACCTGCAGACAGAAAGACCAGGTTCAACTCCTGTTTCTGCTATTGACCAACCATGGACCTGGGGAAATTCTGCACCTGAGAGCTCCAGGTGCCCTATTTGTAAAATACCTACCACGTGGGACTTTGGAGAAGATTGTGTGAGTTTATGTACTTAAGCTTCTGAATCACAACCTCCGTTTAGCAACACTCAAGAAATGCTGGCTGTTGTCCCTGCCCTAAGCACGGCCTAAGCAACTCTAAGGTTCTGTTGTTTCAAGCGTTCCCACGAGGGGGCGCCAGAAGCCTTCCCTGGACCTGGATGCCTCAACCACATCGCAAACTATAACAAAAATATTCGCTCTTTTTTTTTTTTTTTTTTTTTCCTTTTTGCTCCAGTTGACTTCCTACCTTGCCAATACTTGTCTCATCTTTCCCAAATCCCTTTGAAATAAAGTGTATCATGTCTTCTGCCCCTGGTCTGCGTGGAAACCCCCCAAAAGCACCATCTAAGCCTTTCCCCATCAGTTTTCCCGGAGCCCTGGGACACCTTCATCTCCCTCGGACCCAGTCATTCCTGCCTGTTCTCCTCCCATGTGGCCCTGTCACACACCCTGAAGTGAGGAGATGCCCGGGATGTGTCTGGGCAGAATGAGACATCCTGAGAACGGCTGTCCTGGAAGGGGGCGGGATCCACGACTGGAAGGACAAACAGCCAAGCCCAGGGCAGCAGGAGCCTGTCCCAGCCCTGGGAAGCAGAGCCAGACAGGGGTTCAGAAGGAGGGCAGGGGTAGGACAGTGACAAGGGCACCATGACAGATCCCCAGAGCCAGACTCGGGACAGAGCTGGGGAGATACAGGGCTGGAGCAGAAGCTGAGGGGTGGGACAAGGTCCCAGACTTCTGACAAGCACCTGGGGGATGCGGGGATGCTGGTTCAGGGAACACTCACTGAGAGGCCAAGGTGCAGAGGACAAAGCCCACAGCTGGGTGTCACAGGGGAGACTTGGCTCCATTCACTTAAACCAGTGGCCTTGGGCAAGTCATGTAACCTCTCTGGCCTCAGTTTTCTCATCTGCAACATGGGGATGGAAAGTGGCACTTATGTTGCAGGATCTGATGGGAGAGGCGCCCCTGCCTAGTCCCTCACCTCTGTTGATATTCCTCCAGTTTCCCAGACCTCTCCTGCCATCCCCAGGACCTGTGTATCTGCTGTGGCCTCTGCCTGGAATACTCTTCCCTCACCTTCACCCAGGAAATGCTGTTCCTCCTTCACACCTCAGTCTACAAACACCTCCCCTGAGACTGAGTCGGCTGCTCCATCCGCAACAGACTCCCAGCACCCCCACTTTTACTTTTCGGCACAACCCAGGCTTGTAGTAAAATACAGGTGCACTGAATGTGATGAAGTACTGACTCTGGTGAACGTCCGTCTCCCTCTCCAGACCATAACCTCCCGGCAGACACTCTCTTTCACTTTCCCTTGTATCCTGGCACATTGCAGGGACTCAGTAATTTTTAGCTAAATGAACTAAAATGGATCCTCACGTGAGTCCCCTGCTCTAATCCCTCTCCAATTTCCCGGTCAAAACAAGGAGTTAGGACTGGCCAAGGGAGAGGCAGGAGCTCAGGGTCAGACAGGCTGGCTCTGTACGGCGACAGACCACAGCTCCTCACCTTTGCTGTGGCTACTTGTACCTGCTCTGCCTAACCAGGCTGCAGACCCAATGAGATGCAGGCTCAGAAGGGGAAGGCAGGCAAGAGCAAGCACTTGTCATCGTTGTATCAACCACGCCTCTTCCCTTCACACATCCTTTGGGATATTAACAACCAAACACCCTCAAGTAGTTCCAAGTTCACACCAGCTTGAGGCAAGGGCCCTGCAGGCAAAGCCTGAACCCCATCGCTAAGATCAAGTGCCCCAGGAGGCAAGCTCCACCAACAGCAGCTCCCACTCAGCCTGGAAGCATCCAGCAACGCCAGTCGGCCGCCCACCCCTGAAGAGAAGGGGGCTGCCAGGCCCACACCCTGACTTGGCACCATCCCCAGGCACCCCGCTCTCGCTGCCCCTCCTCCTGCACACTCTGCCAATCCCCCCATCCTCTACCAGGGCTGGGGGAGGCAGGCGCTAGAGAAGCCAAGGTCAAGACCCCATGTTCTGGCTGCTAATCTGCCTTCACGCTCTAACCTGATTGGTCCCTGCTGGCAGACCAGCCTCTAAGGGGATTAGCAGTGGGGGCGGGGGTGGGAGTACACAGAGAGCCATTGGACACCCGCCAAGGCTGGACTGGGCTCTGGGTTCTTGCTGCCCACTCGGGTTCCATTGCAGGGCACAGGCCTTACTTTGTCTGCCTTTCATGCCACATGGAAGCTCCTCGGCCCCCTGCAGCCTGAGTGGTTACCTTGAACCAGAGCAGCCCAAGGGTTCCAGGGCACCTCATCTGGGGGTTTAGATCCTTGTCAGAAGACGGTTGGATGAAGGACTCACACTCTGGTCTCATGCACATCTTCTAACCCCCAAGCCTCAGTCTTCTCGTGGTAAAATGGGAATCATTATCACATGGCTCAACCACAGCTGAGTCTGGGGCTCTCAGCCAGGACTGGCAGAGTTGGCTGCCATTGCTCACACTTTAATAATTGTCTTTTGGGCTCTGTAGGGAGGAGGAGAGAGGGTTAGGGCCTGGGAGTCAGGAGGCTGAGGCTCAAGGCCACCAATACACTCCATGACCTCCGGCAGGACCGCAGTTAGTTCCCAACATCTGCAACAATATTAACCTCCCAGGGATGCTGGGAGGATGGGATTACAGGCTGTGTCTGTCACACACTCAGTGTGCCCACTGATAGCTGGTGCCAGCACAGGGCAGCCTCACACAGCTGTTATCAATAAGTGGCTGCCCGGGACTCCGCTGCAGATAACTCAGCAAGTGAGTCCCTGGCACCCAGTGGATTGGCAGCAGCATCATCACCAGGAAGTTTGTTAGGAAAGCAGATATTCTAGGCCCCACCTCCTGAGCCTGAACCTGCATTTCAGCAGGACCCCTCAGTGTCTCAGGTACACACTGAAGTCTGAGAAGTGCTGCCTCCAGCAGAGGAAAGGTGTAAAATGTTTTAATGTCCCCAGCTGGAGCCAAAGCAAACCAGATTATAACCTCTGTACTGGTTAGCATTTCAAAGCAAGGGTTGGAGGTGCCAACTCCTATTCTTTGGGCACTGAGGTGGGGAGACTTAGACACAGACACCCCTAGTGAGTGGAGAGAGGGAAGAGCAGCTACCAACCCCTCAGCTGCAGCTCACCAAGGCTGGCCTTCCTGAGGAACAGAGAAGGCACTCACAGGGCTGGGGGACAGGGACCAGCCACTACATTGGTCCCACAGGCCGTTCCTGCATTTCTGCCAATTTGCATGGAAGACACCTGAGAGCACGGGTGAGGAGCAGGTGTGAAGCTCCCCGGTGAATCAGCTCCAGCACTCTCAGCAGAGGGAGACTTGGCATCTCCAGCATGGCCAGGAGATCAGGAGTCCCAGCTCTGGCTCCCTGCTCAGGCCAGGGAATGGGAGACAGACTCTTAAGGGCTGTCTGTGCTGTAGGTCCCCGCTGCAGGTTGGCCTGGTAGGAGGGAGGCTATCAATACCCCTGGGTGGGACACTGGGATGCACATCCTGCTCGGAGATGCTCCTGGGATCTCGCTGGACCATCCTGCCTTGTCTCCGCCCATCCTTCACACCTCCCTTTAGATCCTATGCTTCCCACCTAGAAGGGGAATTAATTCTGCAAGTACCCCTCCCTGCCTGCTCTCTCTAGCCCATGAAACAATACTCAAGTGCCCCAGATCTACCCTGTGTAGATCTGCATGTGTGCATACTGCATGTGTGCACACCTATCTCCAGGTCAGGGACTAGATCTAATTCACCTTCAAGGTGGGTTCTGGTGCGCATTCAATGATAAGAACCTGAATCGTGCTGCCTTGGGCCTCAACTCAGAGGCCAGGGCTTTGTCCACTCACAAACCTCAGGTGCTCCCAGAAGATGCAAGTAGAAAGCTTATCAGTCAGCTAATTCTCAGTGTGAGTCTGTTTGTTTCATCTTCTCCAGAAGTTCAAGCTCAGGTAGGGGCCAGGGTGCAAAGGAGACCCAGCAGTGGTGTCAAAGAGACCACACTGATGCAGTGAAGGGGGAGTGGGTCCTGCCCACCACAAGCCCAGTTTCCTTTAGTCTTGTCCCTCACCTCTCCGTCTTATGAAAATACATGATGGAACCGGGGGCAGCAGCTCACACCTATAATTTCAGCACTTTGGCAGGCTGAGGTGGGAGGATGGCTTGAGGCCAGTTTGAGATAGGCATGGGCAACATAGTGAGACCCATTCTCTCTAAATAGTTAAGAAAATCAGCCAGGCATGCTGACATAGTCCTAGCTACTCCGGAGGCTAAGGCAGGAGGATTGTTTCAGCACAAGAGTTCAAGGTTACAGTGAGCTATGATCATGACACTACACTCCAACTTGGGTGACAAAGTGAGACTCAATCTCTTAAAAAAAATCACACAGGACAGGATAGATCCTGGAGCTGCCTTAGCCACCTCCTCTGGGCCTGGCTGCAGTCCTTTGAGTGGTAAGTTCCCCTTCCTAATCCTGGGTGCTCTCGTGCCCCACTTCTCTGCAACCCTGACTGCCATGAGCCAGACCAGCTGGAGTAGATGGCAGGGTCATTAGATCAGCGAGCTTCCCCAAAGGAAGTCTCAGGGTGCAGTAGCTAGTCTGGGAGCGGAGCCCTGCAGCCTGGATTCAAAACGAAGCTCAGCATCAACTGGTGCCTCTTTGGGCCTCAGTTTCCTTTTCTGTAACATAAGTTTGTAAGAGGAGACTGGCACACAGTGGGTGACAATCAGTTGTATTGTCCGTGAGGCTTCCAGCTGCCGCTACTAAATCCTGAGTGGTACAGCTCTGTGACCCTGAAGAAATGACTGCTCCCTCTCCTTTACCACCTCTCCTACTCCTAAGAGAATGATAAGATTCATGGAATTAAAGCTCACGCGTGCTCTCCAAGGTCTGGAGATTTTTTTTTTTTTTTTTTTTTTTAATTATTGAACTACAGTCTGGGCACAGTGGCTCATGCTTGTAATCCCAGCACTTTGGGAGGCCGAAGCAAGAGGGTCACTGGAGCCTAGGAATTTGAGGCAACCTGAGCAACATAGCAAGACCTCATCTCCACAAAAATGTTTTTAAATAATTAGCCAGGCGCAGTAGCGTGCCTGTGGTCTCAGCTACTCAGGAGACTGAGTTGGGAGGATTGTTAAGCCAGCGAGATAGAGGCTGCAGTGAGCTGTGATCACGCTACTTCACTCCAGTCTGGGAGACAGAGTGAGATCCTGTCTCAAAAACTTAAAAAATAAGTAAATAAAATAAAATGTGGAACAGCCAACATGGTCCTGGGAACTCCTGGTATCCAAGTTCCTGCAGGTGGTTTGGGGGCCTGACACTGTGGATAGTGGGGTCTGAGTTTTGCCCTTATTAATCCCACCCACATTTACTGAGCACCCAGCATGTGCCAGGTCCCATTAGCTGGAGAGGTGCCCCCCTTCCCCGCCCACTGCGAAGCCACAAACCCTCCTGTGGCAGCCGCCTCCTTCTCCCTCCAGCACCACCAGAGTTGATGTTGCAGAAACCTCATTAGGCAGAGACATTAAGCAGTCTTGAATGGCCGCACCATAAAAGCACCCAGGGTAACATTTCCTTGAACCGGGCTGTTTGCTATGCAGCTACTGAGCATGCGTTCCCACTATAGAGACATGAGGGGCACATCCCACAAGGCAGCCCCACTTTGAAGCGAAAGTTCAGCCCTGCCAAGGAACAGCAGCTCAGAGGCTGAGTCCCACTAAGCAGCAAGAGGCTTAGGGGCACGCAGGCGACACAACCAGCTTCATCCTTCCACTCTGCCAACAGCAAGTGGCAGGCATGAGTCCTAGCCACCAAGGCAAGGGCACAGCACCAGGCAATGAGGATGAATGAAGCATGCAGAGGAATGCAGGCCCCTCTGCACATGAACACCAGGGCAAGGCCTCCACACTTACTCAACACCAGGTGCTGAGCGCGGAGACCTTGGAGGTCCCTGGTGACCTGCTAGTCCTGGGCGGGAATGCACCGGGGAGTGTGAGAGGCAAGGCTCCTGTCCCAGGCACCTGCAGGGAACAGTTAGGACCAGTGACTTCAGAGGGTCCCAGGCCAGACACACAATGGTAGGGGCAGGGGAGGTGGTGCAGGAGGACAAAGAATCAATGTACAGAGAAAAGGACACGAGCTTTGGAGCCAGACAACGCTGGGCTTGACTCCAAGCCCTACCATTTCCTGCCTGTGTGACCTTGGGCAAGTTACTTAGCCTCTCTGAGTCTGGTTACCCATGGGTAGAGAAGAGTTGATCATGTCTCCCTCTTGCTGAGCTGTGAAGATTAAATACCACATGTACCACTTACATAAAGTTGAAAATAGGCAAAACTAATCTACGCTGTTGGAAGTCAGGACTGTAGTTGGTCGGGACGGGAGGTGCAGGGATTTGTGGCTGGAAGGAGGTACAGGAGGCTTCTAGGAACTCAAGATGTTTTACTTTGTGATCTGGTGTTGGTTACATGAGTGTGTTCACTTTGTGAAAATGTGGTGAGCTGTACGCTCATTGGCACACTTTTCAGAATATATGTTATACTTCAATTAAAAGTTTTTAAAAGTAACATGGCAAGCACTGATTCCAGCACCTGGTGCTTTGTAGGAATTCAACAAATGCCAGTACTCTCCCTCTCCAGTCCCTGCTGGAGGAGACAAATGGGGAAAAAAATGTGCCAAGTGACAAATACTCCAAGAAGCCAGGCTCACAATTTTAAATAGTGGGGAAATTCCCAGGCTGGGAGGAAACTGCATGGAGGACAGTGTGGCAGAACCAATCCCCAGCCAACGTTAAGGAGGGACTAGAGCCAGCTGCCAATAGACACGGAGGCGGAGATGGGAAAATGGGCACTGTGCAGATGTGAGTATCTGACTCTGCCGGGTGAAGATGCTGCATCTTCCAGAGTCTCCAATACAGCAATGCCAGTTCAGGTTCTGTGTCTCCCTGGAGAACAAGCACGGTGCCCTGCTCTGGGACAAGACTTCCAGGTCACGGGGTAGAACTGCAGGAGCAAGGATCTGGGAGAGGCAGGGCTGGAGTGTGGGAAATAGGCCCACGGAATAGCCTTCAGAGTACGTCCAAATGCCTTCTCTGCCTTGTTGCAGGAAGCAATGAGGGTATGTTACAAAATAGAGAAAACAGAAATCAGAGAAGTAAAAAAAAATAAAGACAGAAATAGGTAGAAATATCAAACAAAAGAGAGGTGCAGCCTTCAAAGTCCTTTGCATCTGCTACCAATGGGCCCTGGGCTTCTCACAGCCTAGGGGGCCTGCGGGGACTGGTATCCTACACGGTTTACCATGTCTATGGATAAAACAGCTTGAGAGCAGAGTGGCCTTTCCTGGGTCTAAAACCAAGCACAGAGGCCTCCTACAAGTCTCTATAAAGAGATGATCGTAGGAGCTCATTTCCTGCAAGGAGCTCCCTGCTACCCCCTGCCAAAAAATAGAGATGACTCTGGGAGAGAAAAGCAATACCCTCACTAGCATCCCCAGCAGAGGCCCAAAAACACTCAGCCACACCTTCCAAGTCACAGGAAGCTAAGTCACAGGTCAGCTAATTCTGCAAAGGATCAATTTGCTAAATTTCTTTGTTTCCTTTAACAGTTTGGTTTTAGTTGGGCAGTTTCCCATTTCCCTTCACAATAGCCTTTTAAGGACAGTTGATTGCCCCACCCCAGCCTCTTCCTGTAGGAAGACTCCAAGCTCCACCACTCATCTGTAGGAAGAGGCTGGGGCGGGTTCACTACAGCTCAAACACCCTGAGCTGGGGCAGGGACAAACGGAACAGTTCTTAAACTGCTGTAATACAGACAAAATGCAAACCAGTCGACTCACACCAAATAGTTAAAAGAAGCAAATCAATTTGACGAATTGGTCATTTGACAAATTGGCCATTCCATGAATTGACTTTTGGCAAACTGGCTTTTAGCAAAAATGACATTTAGCAAATTGGTCTGCTTCTGTCACAGCAATGCATTTCACAGGACAATTACTCACACGCTCCCAGCCCAGACTCATGGCCTGGTACCCGATCTCAGAAGAAGTCGTTCTGCAGGGTCAGCGCCACCACCTACTACATTGCTCTTTGCTGGACTGGCTCAAGCCAGGTGGGTTTTAGGGTATTTTGAAGAATGCACAGGCTACGCAGCAGGCAGGCCACCCTTCACACGCATCATTTTTCTCAGAAAAACGTATCCAGACTCTGAGGGGCAGACTCTTTGGGTTCTGTCGGTTGAGGACCAGGGGTGGTCCTGGACCAGGGGTGGGGCTGGGAAAGGCAGGATTTAATGTGGTTTGAAAAGAGAGAACCAAGGAGAGGAGTGACAGGGCTGAGCAAGCATAACCCAGGCCACACTGGGGGAAGGGGCTCTGTTCAGGGAAGTGACCAGGGCAGAGGCGCTGCGAATCCGAGCTTCTTCAGGGAGAAGCTGGGAGTCTCACCAACGTGGCAGGACAGCTAATGTCAAGACTGATGTCTGACCTGAAGTCATGTCAGGAGCAGCCCACCAAGGAGGCCAGCAGAGCACCACTGAGTCCTTGGGACATTTCTATTCCCTCTTCCTCAGGGGAAATGGGGTCTATTTTTCTACCAAAAAAACCATGCCCCATTCTTCCACACCTCAGTCTTCTACAGGGCTGTCACACCCTGTCAGTCTTGGCCTCAAGAGTTTCTCAGAAGAAAGAAGGGGCCTGAGGGATCGGAATAGCAAGAGTTCAGCTTCCCCGGGACATCTGCAGCCCCTGAGGCCCCCTTCCACAAGCACAGACAGGGATGCTCAAAGGGAATGAGACCCTAACGACTTTCCAGGCAGGCAGAAACACAGAGCCCTGACTATTACAGGAGCAAGGAAGGTTTCTAGTTGGCTAAGGGTGATCTGTAGGTGGCCACAACAAAAGCCCAGAGTTACGAGGAGCCACAAGGAGTCGCTGTCTGGGGAGCTGTCCGTGGTACTGAATCCATCTGGCGGCTCCTCCTCTGCTCAAGGCTAAAGACTCACCTTGGATCCCAGCCACCTTCAACCTGGCTCATCTAGCCTACACATCAAACCTTGTCTACTCAGCTCTTCTTTCTCCAAAGCCTACAGAGAGTCTGGTCCATAACACACACCCAGAAAGACAGGATACCTCCTCTATGAGTCTCAAGGGACCCACCCTTAGACTCCTAGGAGAGGCATGTGCTGAGGGCAGTGCACATCACTAAGCTATTTCTATATGGGGTGAAGCTGAATCCTTCCCCAATTCCCACTTCTCCAGAAGTCAGACCTCCCTGCTGCCTGCCTGGACACAGATGCAAGCACAGAGAGGTCCTGAGAGGGCATCTGGACACAATCCAAATCCTTGCACAAAAACTGTTCACTTGACTCCTAAGACATGAATGGTTGTGACTGGCTCCTGTGTAACACACAATTGTTATTAGTGGTGGTGGTGATGACAGTGGTAATGGCAACATTTTCTGTGCATTTACTACGTGCTAGGTATTTTATATGTTTTATATACTTTATCTCATTTAATTCTTTTATTTTAATTTATGTATTTATTTATTTATTTTGAGATGAAGTCAAGCTCTGCCACCCAGCTTGGAGTGCAGTGGCGCGATCTCGGCTCACTGCAAGCTCCACCTCCTGGGTTCACACCATTCTCCTGCCTCAGCCTCCCGAGTAGCTAGGACTACAGGCACCACAACGCCCGGCTAATTTTTTGTATTTTTTAATAGAAATGAGGTTTCACCGTGTTAGCTAGGATGGTCTCGATCTCCTGACCTTGTGATCCACCTGCCTCAGCCTCCCAAAGTGCTGGGATTACAGGCCTAAGCCACCGCACCCGGTCTCATTTAATTCTTAAAACAACCTCATGAGACCCATGCTCTCACCACTCTGGTGTGGGATGTTAATAGTCAGAGAGAATGTGTGTGGGAGGGGGCAGGGAGTAAATGAGAACTCTCTGGGCTTTCTGCTCAATTTTGCTGTGAACGTGAAATTGCTCTAAAAAAGAAAGTCTACTGTTTGTTTGTTTGTTTATAAAGACAGGGTCTTACTCTGTCACTCACACTGGAGTCCAGTGGCATAATCGTAGCTCACTGCAGCCTGGACTCAGGCAATCCTGGGCTCAAACAATTCTCTGCCTCAGCCTGCAGAGTGGTTAGAACTCTGGGCACACCCCCATCATGCTCAGCTAATTATTGTTATTTTTTTGTAGCAAAGGGGTCTCACTATGTTGCCCAGGCTGGTCTTGAATTCCTGGCCTCAAGTGATGCTCCCACCTCAGCCTCCCAAAGTGCTGGGATTACAGGCATGAGATACTGCACCTGGCCAAAGTCTATTTTATTAAAAGTACTCTGATCATGCCTATTTTCCAGATAATGTGACTGAGGCACAGTAACTTTCCCAAGCTGTCTGACTGCAGAATCTACAAGCTAACCCACTATGCTACACTGGCACAGCACATGAGAATCTTCAAACTGATGGGCAGGTGTGTGGGGAGGCTTCTGGAAGCATACGTATGTTGGCAGTGACACTTGATGGATGAACTTGGAGGGAGGAGGTGAAAGCCTAGAAAGCAGAGTTCGATAGTGAACATTCATAATGTTGACATTGAGTCATCAAGGAAAGGTGAAATTATGTTCAGGGCCCTCTGTTTTAGAACTTAGATGCTTGTGTAATAAATTCTAGACATAGTCTCATCAAAAATGGCATACGGTTCACATGTTTTCCCTGAGCAGCCGTGCTGCAGGGAGTGTGGAATGTCAGCTCCTGTCTGCCATGAGCATTGCCTGGGGACTTCTTGCCTCCCAGGATTCCTGTAAGTGTCTCAGGAACTGTCACTCCTTCCAAACCCCTGTAGGTTTGAAAGGCAAAGAGGCAGACATTGGAATCTTGTGGTGAGATGCTTCGATCAGAAGTCCCTTACAGACATGCAGCTGCATTTGAGACTGCATCCTCAAGGCCTCCGAGAGTGAAGACTGTGGTGGGAGCAGCTTGGAGGGAGGATCCGAGCCCATCAGCCCCTGACTTCTCACAGTCTTTGGCACACCTCTGGGCCACCACCCAGGAGCCCTCAGCAGGAGTGACACCAGGGCTCCTGGCCCCCGTCTTCACCTAGTTGTGGAAATGATGGCCAGCTCTGCAAAACCTGAACACACAGGGCACCTACACCTCCTGGTGTGGTGGCTGCAGCCAAATTCTGGGGAGACAGGCAGAGGGTGGGCGGCTCTGACCACCACTGTGAATACCAGAAACTGTTCAGGGCTCAGGAACCTTCACCTTAGCATCCAATTTGGCCCAACTCCTGATTCTCTAGAAGGGGTGGAAATTTTCTCCAACTTCTAGAGAATAGCTCCCGCAGCCAAGCCCTCTCCCAGGAAAGGGTTGGTGCTGCCAGGCACCCTGCTGCCTGTCTCATTCTCTCCATTCCTAGACCAGGGGTCCCCACCTGGGCTGCAAAGCCTCAAAGGCCACACAGCTGTTGTAATATCTGGATATCCTCATGCACCCCTAGCACTGTGTGTGGAGTGAATGAGGGTTAAACACCATGGGCTTTACCTCTGGGATCCTTATTTTCCATATCTGTAAAACGGGAGAAAGTAAGAGTCATGGCTGGTGGTTTAAGGCCCAATAAACGGGAGCTCTTGCTACTCCTCTCCTCTCCTCCTCTCCTCCTCTCCTCTCCTCTCTTCTCCCCTCCTCTCCTCTCCTCTCTTCTCCCCTCCTCTCCTCTCCTCTCTCCTCTCCTCTCCTCTCCTCTTCTCTCCTCCCCTCTCCTCCCCTCCCCTCCCCTCTCCTTTCCTTTACGAGACAGAGTCTTGCTCTGTCACCCAGGCTGGAGTGCAATGGCTCGATCTCAACTCACTGCAATCTCCACCTCCTGAGTTCAAGCAATTCTTATGCCTCAGCCTCCCGAGTAGCTGGGATTGCAGGTGAGTGCCACCGTGCCTGGCTAATGTTTTGTGTTTTTAGTAGAGACAGGGTTTTGCTATGTTGGCCATACTGGTCTCAAACTCTTGGCCTCAAGTGATCTGCCTGCCTCGGCCTTCCAAAGTGCTGGGATTACAGGTGTGAGCCACTGCACCCGGCCACTGTTACTTTTCTTATACCTCCCATGTGGGTGCAGATACCCTTGTGGACAAGTAAGATAGAGATTCAAAGGCACTGCTGGACTCCTAAGGTCTTCTTTAAAAACATGATGTATTTCCTCGTCACTTCCTAACTACCCTACCCATGCTTTTTCTTCTTAGCATGTACCTTTTTTTTTTTTTTTTTGAGATGGAGTCTTGCTCTGTCACCCAGGCTGGAGGGCAGTGGCACGATCTCGGCTCACTGCAACCTCTGCCTCCCAGGTTCAAGTGATTCTCCTGCGTTAGCCTCCTGAGTAGCTGGGATTACAGGTACATGCCACCATGCCCAGCTAATTTTTGTTTTTTTAGTAGAGAAAGGATTTCACCATGTTGGTCAGGCTGGTCTTGAACTCCTGACCTCGTCATCTGCCTGCCTCAGCCTCCCAAAGTGCTGGGATTACAGGCGTGAGCCACCATGCCCAGCCAGCACTTACCATAGTTTTAATCAATCAATTATTTATGAAATTATGTAATTAATATCTATCTCCTTCATTTAATTCTGTGTTCCAGAAGGGCAAGGGCCATGGATGTTTACTTTATGCCTAGCAAAGAGGTGGGATGTAATCAACATTTGATGATTATCTTTGGGTACTCAAAAAGGTCAAAACTAGCCCTTGGGAGGGGTCTGTGATGTTTTGACTTAACAGACGGTCCTCCACCACTCTTAGAGTGGCCAAAAGCCAGAGCACTGACAACGCCAGTGGCAAGAATGTGGGGCAACAGGAACTTCTGTCCCTTGCTGGTGAGGATACGAAATGGTACAGCCACTTCAGAAGATGGTCTGGCAGTTCCCCACATCACTAAACATATTCTCGCCATATGATCCAGTGACCATGCTCCTTGGGGTTACCCAAAGGAGTTACTACTTATGTTCACACAAAAATCTGTACATGAGTGTTTATGGCAGCTTTATTCCTAACTGCTAAAACCTGGAAGCAGCCAAAATGGCCTTTAGTAGGTGAATGGATGAGTAAGTTGTAGACCATCCAGACAATGGAATATTATTCAGTGATAGAAAGAAATAAGCTGGCCAGGCGAGGTGGCTCATGCCTGTGATCCCAGCACTTTGGGAGGCTGAGGTGGGTGGATCACCTGAGGTCAGGACTTTGAGACCAGCCTGGCCAACATGGTGAAACCTGTCTCTACTGAAAAAAAAAAAAAAAAATTAGCCGGGCATGGTGGTGCATGCCTGTAGTCCCAGCTACTTGGGAGGTTGAGGCAGGAGAATCGCTTGAACCCCGGAGGCAGAGGTTGCAGTGAGCCGAGATCGTGCCACTGCACTCCAGCCTGGATGACAGAGTGAGATTCCATCTCCAAAAAAAAGAAAAAAAAAGAAAGAAAAGAAATGAACTATCAAGTCAAACTGAAAAGCATATGAGTAAGTGAAAGAAGCCAGAATGAAAGGTTCTAACTGTATGACATTCTGGAAAAAGGCAAAATTATGGAGACAGTAAAAAAAAAAAAAAAAAAAAAAATCAGTGGATGCCAGCAGGTGGTGTGACAGACGGATGAATACACAGAGCATGGAGGACTTTTAGGGCAAGGGAACTACTCTGCGTGATACTACAACAGTGGATCCACATCATTAGACATTTGTCCAAACCCATAGAGTCTGCAACACCAAGAATGAACCCTACTGTAAACTACACACTCTAGGTGATAATGATGTGTCAACATAGATGTATTGATTATGACAAATGTACTGCTCTGGTGGGGGGTTTGATAACAGGGGAGGCTGTGCTTGTGAGGGAATGGGGAGGGGGTAAATTGGGAATCTCTGTGGCTTCTGCCCAATTTTGCTGTGAACCTAAAACTGCTCTAAAAAAATAAGGTACATCAAAACAAACAAACAAACAAAAAACAAGTACCAGTCCCCTTGAAGACTGACTGGACTGGATAAGTGTATGACGTCCCCAGCCACCACCAACCCCCAACCCAGCCTCACACACAGCTGTCGTTCCTCCAGGGAGCTTGTTCTCCAGCAAATGACAAAGGTCCCTGAACCAGGCCCAGCCTGCCTTTGTGACAGTGTTGGGCAGAAGGGCCACAGCCCCAGAAGGAAATTCTGACCGTCCCCTCCAGTCCCGTCTCACCATCCTTCTGCTTGCCTCCCTGTTCCCCCAAACAAACACTTTTCCCCATGGTCACCAGGGCCCTCCCCCATCTTCATCTCTGCATTTGTCACATTGCATATCTGCAAGTCTCAAACCTCCTGATAATAATGATGGCAGCACAGCTGTGGAGAAGGATGCACCTGCCCTCTGCCAGCCTCCTGGAGGAAGGCACGCTAATGTGAGTGAAGAACGCTCCCCTGGGCCATGCCTACAAGCCGGCACAGCCACGCCATGATCCAATAGTGTGCACACAAAGGCTCGCCTCAAAACACAGCTCTCTGCCTAAGCCTCCTGATCATGCTCTCGGCTCCTGCCCAGAACATCTAGGAGCAGATCTGATTCCAGCCTGGGGAGCCCGAGGTCTCCACTCTAAGCTTGATCTCCAACTCAGATTTACCAGAGCTGTGCGCTGGGGAGATGGAGTCTTGATCAGCCCACACAATATTTCCCATTTTCATCTGTCTTTGTTTGAGAACACAGCCAGGTTGGAGAACAAGCCAGGTAAACTAAAGCCTTGCCACCCAAAGTTTGGTAAGAAGATGGCTGTACCGGCAGTGACAGAAATGCAGGCCCCGAGACCTGCTGCATCGGAATCTGCCTTTAATAAGGCGATTTGTGGGTGCATTCAAGTGGCACAGCACTGGATAGAGAGTGGTTCTCAAACTCAGCTGCACACTGGAACTATCCGGGAAACTTAAAAAAGAATACTGATGCCTGGACCCACCCCAGAGATTCTGATTTTATTGATCAGGGAGGGAGCCCGGGCTTTGGGAGTTTTCAAAGCTCCCAGGGGATTCCAAAGTGTAGCCAGGATTGAGAGCCCTCATTCTACACATACAATCTCTAACACTATCTTCTCTGTCCCTCAAACTCCTCATTGTGTCCTTCCCCTCCCAGTACCTCTCTTATGGTGCCACCTCTTTCTCCAGCCCCTTCTCACAGTATTTCCAATGCCCCAGGATGACTGACGCTAACTAGGTGTTAAGGATGTTGGGCCTGGAAGAGTAGTTCATACTAGGTGGTGAATGATCAACAGCCCTAATTTCCATGTGGTATGTCAGGGGGAGTCCTGGCTTAGGCTAGTCCGTCGTTGGTGACATCTGACCAGTCTGGGAATGTAAATGAAACGCTTTGGGCAGAGAGGGCTTTGCTGGTCGCCCTGGATTAGCTTTTTTTATACAGCTAACCGTACTAAACAGGAAAGAGTTATGCACAGCATGGGTGAAAGTTTGCTACTAAATTTAGAAAGTTCAGCAAATACACCTGTGTGTCTATCTGTGTGGGTGTGCCCAAATCTCTGCGTCCTGCTAACATTTTTGGTAGGAAAGAGAACAAAAGAAAGGGGAGTGAGTGAAGAGAGTACCTTCAGAAGCCAGGAACCAGGGCTGTGGGTGACAGGATTGCAGGGGCCCACGTCCACAAAGGAATGAAGCACTGTGTCTGCCACAGCTTTTGGTGACTTGGTGTCAACATCCCCACCCAAAACCCTCCCCTCATCCTCATGAGCTGTCATGGGGAGGATCCAGAGACCCAGGGAAGAAGGAGGCTGGATCACACTTGTTTATCAGATGAGCAGTGGCCAAACAGAAGCCAGAAGCCCTGGCCACCCTCCCAGCCTGCCAGTGCACCCCTGGGCTGCACCCTGCGGGGAGAAATTGCAGAAGAGCAATGGCTGAAGTCCTGCGGGAGCAGCAGCCAGCTCCCAGGTGCCGGTGCCACCACGGTGCAGCAATCTGGGGGAAAGGCAAGGGAACCTGAGACAGAGAGAAAAAGGGAGGCAGTCCAGAGCCAGGAGACCAATACAGAGAAAAGGGCAAAAACAGAATGAAAAAGAAAGAGAAGTGAAAGGAGAAAAAAAGACAGAGTCAGACAGGAAGACACAGGGAGAGGCCAAGCCCCCCATGGCTGGGGGTGGGGTTCTGAGCTGGGAAGCCTTGGGACTTGGCTTTTTGCAGCAGTGAGGGGTGGCAGCAAGCCCCTGTCGCACCTGACAGCCAACTAAGGTGCAAATGAAAAGAACGCAGCGTGGGGCTGCTGGGACCCTCGGCTCAGCTCCGGGGCGCTGGGCTCTGCTACTCGCTGTCTCTCTGGGCTGACTGGGCAGAGAGATAATTTGCCCATGGCTAGAGGTGTCAGACTCTGAAGATGAGTGTGAAGCCTGCAGGTGACCTGCCCACAGGGATGTGTCCTGTGTGACTAATCCCAGGCAGAGGTGGGAATAGAATTCTGGCCGCTGCAGCCCCTTCTCCAAATCACATCCCTGTGAGGCAGTGGATGGAGTCCTGTCCTCACTCACAGCTGGGGGAGGGAGGCTTCAGCTGGGGCAATAGGCTGAGGGATCAAGGCCAGCAGGGACGGCCTGTCATCGTGGAGGGGTGGGGTTCACCGGGGAGGATGGCTCATGTTCTGTCTCGTACATCACAAATCCAACAAGCATTCCACATGTCAGTAAAGGGCAGAAACTCTGGAGCCAGATTGTCTGAGTTGAATCCTGGCTCTGCTTCTCACTAGCTGGGTGACTCTGAGCTGGTTCCCTAACCTCTCCGTGCCTCACTTTCTTCTTGTATAAAACGGGAATAACAAATAGTACCAGTATCTAGCTGTCGTGGGGATTCGATAAGCATGTGACAAGCATTCAGCTCAGTCCCAGCTGGCACATGTGCCTGTCACCACCATCCTTGCCACTGCTGTTCAGCCAGGCCCTCTCCGTTCTCAGGGCCGGACCACGGGCTTAGGCAGAGCAGCAACCAAGCCAAGGGAGCTCCATGCTTCCATCCCACTGGGGGAGCCAAAAGCCACCCACGTGATTTCAGAGATGGAGGAGTGCCGTGAAGGAAACAGAACAGGAGCCAGGATGGAGAGGGAGTGGGAAGGAGGGGCCCTGCAGCCCGCATGGTTGGGGGGCTTCCCTGTCTGTCAAGGGAGAAACGAAGTGACAAGAAGCAGGAAGCCAAGCAGAGTCCTGGGAAGAGTGTCCCAGGCAGAGGAACCAGCAGGCATAAAGGCCATGAGGTGGGCGAGAGCTGGATGTGTCAGGGAATAGAAGGAAGGTGGTGGCTGGAGCCATAGGCAGAGATTGGGTCGTGGAGGGCCTCAGAGGCATGACGGGGGTGTGGGTTGGACTCGAAGTGAGTTGAAGGGTATTGGCAGGACAGCAGCAGGGTCTGGTTGGCATTTTGTAAAGAGAACTGGCTTCTGGGAGGCAACTGGATTATAGGGGTGTTGGGGGGCAGTGAAAGCAAGAAGCAAACCTCTTGACAGCCTTAAGAGGTAAAATTTTTAGGATGAGGACACTGAGCGCTGCCACAGGGTGGAAAGGGGTGGAAGGGGGTGCCACCAACAGCTCCCTTCACTGAGTGCTTGCACCACACCAGGCTCTGCACCTTGGCACTTTCACAGAAGAGGTGAAATTGCAAGCCCCAAGCCATCCAGCAGGTGCTGGGCCATGGCAGGCCCTGGCTGCTGCCTCCGAAGCCCATGCCCCATCCATGAAAGTGGCCCTCTGCTAGTGCTGAAGGGGGTGACAAGCAAGCCCCTGGGGGAGCCCCGGTTCTGAGTACGGCTGCAGAGCACATCTGCCCCCTGCCTCATTGCCACAGGAGTGGTTTATTCAATATCACAGGCAGTGCTGGAGGAGAAACTACTTTGTGATATACTTGAGATCATTCATTGACATCAGCTGAGAAGGTAGCTACCTATCCTAGCAAATGTTCAGTCTGGTTTGATATCATTCTATCACCTATCCCCATACTGAGATTTTGCCTCTTGCAAAAGGCAAGTGATAGGGATTCACAGCACGGATTTGATTTTTTTCCATTTCACATGAACTTTGCAGCTGCATCTGAAAACCAATCAGTGTGGATGTGCTCAGACATGCTCCATGCACCACTCCTGCCATCTTCTCCCCTGGAAAGGGACTTCTCCTCACGTCTTTCCGTGAAGTGAGCCAGGTTCCTTAGGGGACTCACCTTTGTCTATCTACTACTGATTAGGGTCTATCCTCTGTGCACTTACACACGAACTTGTAGAGTTTTGGGTGGTAGAATTGCAAACCATTACTGTCTGGTAGAAAAAACAGTCTCAAGGGTTAGTTTATTAACCCTGTCCAACATTAACCAATTTTGTATTGAACTTTGTAGTTTTATTTCGGTGTTCCCTGTTTTCACTGATGATAAGCTCTCAGCCCCCCCACATTCTCCTTGAAACAACTTTACCATCCTGCTGGTCCCTTCATTCATGAATTAAATATAAACTTTTGGCACATACCACTTTATATTTGTATGACAGTCACATTTCTAGCTCATTTACAATCATACTTTGACCGTGTTTTTATCTTCATTTTGCAAATGACAACACCGAGGCTGAGAGAAGCCAGGGAGCTGGCTGAAGCGCACAGAGCTCCTAGGAGCACAGGCAGGGCTTGGACCCCGCTCTGTCCAATGCCAAGCCCATGGGCTAAGTGCCCTTGCAGTTCCCAAGTTGAAAAGAGCCTTAGAAACGATCTAAACAAGTTCCAGCCTGTCACAGGCCCGAACTAACTCTGAGGCCAGGAGTGGCGAGAAGTCTTGCTCACAGTCACACACGAGTAAAGGTCAAAGGGCAACCTTGGCAGAAAGGAAGTTTTTCGGCTAACCATTGCCTCATCTTCTTACATTTATCTCAAGTCTTTGCTCAAATCAGGCCACCCACAAGGAGCAAGAAAGAGCGACTAGCACACAGTGACATTTGTGAAGACTGCCTTCACGTGCTTGCTGTCAAGGCAGCTCCGGCACGGGTCACTCCTGAGATTGTCAAGCAGGGTTCTGAGCTGGGGCCCCTGGAGGCTCTGAGGCCTCAAGGGTGGGCTGCCCAAGGTCTGTGCAGCCCCTAAAACTGTGTGCACATTGTGCTTATGTGCATGGTACGTCCGATTCTCAAAGGGATCTGCGACCCCAAAAATGTCACATACCCTGCTTTGAGAGACTGTCTCTAGAAGGCTCCTGTCAGAAGCAAATGAATTAACTGGGAAGAGACAGGTGCTCATCTCCAAGCACTCGCATAGGTTAACCTGCTGAAGTGGGCCCAAGGATTTGTGAATATGAGAACAATGCGATTCAAAAGTCAGCCTTTGGGGCATCTCATTGGTCAAGCACCTGAAAGGCTCAGAAGCCATAAGAGCATGTGTGAGAGGCTAAGGCCCAGAGACCTATATACCTACATGGATGCTATTTCTGGTGGCAAAAGAGCAGCCAAGGGCCAGAGGGTCTCACCCAGCACAATGGGACTCTCCCCATGAAATCTCAGCTCCTTGAAGCAGGGATTCTTACCTGCTGTGTTGCCAAATATTCTAAAAGCTTCTGGAAGAGAGACTGGTGTATAGTAGATGCTCAGTAAATATCTCTTGACTGAATGAGAATTGCCCAAAAGGAAAGAAATATGCCACTAACTGGTGGTAACTATAAAATCCATGCCAAGGGCAAGACCCAAAAATGATAATAAAAATAGTAGTAACCAACACCTACTGAGCCCTTTGCAGTGTGCCAGGCTCTGTGCTAAGTGATCTGCATGCCTCCCCTATTTATCCCTCACAACAATTCCACGAGGCCACTGGACTATTGTTGGCTCCATTTCACATATCAGGAAAATGAGGTTCAGAGAGGTTCTGTGATTTGCCTAAGGTTACATGGCTGGGAGTCCAGTCCGTAACCTGGACCAGGTCTGCCTTAATCCACATCTTAACCACTGTACAAAAAACTGCCTTCCCTGGATTCATCAGAGAAGTGACAGAGGGAAAACCAGAGCAAAGAGAAAAAAACTGTGAAGTAGGGTGAGAAGAGGGCAGTGCGGCAGCCAGAAGACATAACCTGTGTTGCAAAGCTCTCTAGAACAGCTTTTTTGAGACCCTGGAAGGGTGGTGGGTAGGGGAAGGGGAAAAGCAGCAAGATGTGGCAGAGGTTGCCAAGTGTTCCCAACCAAAATCCATTCTCCCCTTTTTCCTTCTTACAAGAACTGCAATTTTATTTTGGCCACTCACGAGCCCAGATAAAAATTACATTTCCAACTTCCCTTGCATCTTGGAGTAGCCAAGGTTTAAGTAGAAGTTGCTGAACAAAAAAAAAAATTCCAGAAAAATATCTTTGAAGGAGGCTGACTCAGTTGGGAAATGTGCCCTTCCTTCACCACTTTCCTTCTTCTTCCTGCCTAAAGCCTATATGAGATGGCTGGAGTTCCAGCAGCCATCTTGAACCATGAGGTGACCTTGAGGATGGAAGATAAAGCTTAAGAATGTTGGAGCAAAAGATAGAAGGATCCTGGGACTCTGACTCCCAGCTGGCTCTGGAGCTTCCATATTTTAATGTGAGAGAAAAACTCTCATATCTTAGTTGAAGTCATCTTTTTAAAAAGTTTTTATATTACGTAGGGCCAAACCCAATTCCAGCAGGCATAGAAGTCACCTTTGAGGAAAGACCAGCAGAGCTAGCAGTACCCAACACTCCATCTGCAGAAACACCGTCTTGCCAAGGCATGTGGAGGATGTGCAGGCACCTGTAGGCCTGACCACAGCAGAGAAGCAAAGCCCTGAGACGAAGTGAATAGGCGTCCCTCACACCCACACTCTCTTAGGCTGGTGACAAGGGAGAATTAGGAGGACACAAACAAGAAGTGGCTGAAATGTGAGTGAGTGCCAAAGAAACCAGCAACGGCAAAGAGAGGTATTTTCAGAAGGTGACAAAAACTACCTAGGAAAGGGGTGCCCCAGTGCTAAGACTGACATTCACCTTCTGGAAAGGCAGCTGGGTCACCCATCCCCAGAGGACCCCCTGCGTCCTACGTAGAAAAAGGCCAAGGCCACAAAAGCATGTTGACCTGTGGGAAGAATTCGAGGCAGCTAGAACCAGAGCTGGGGCTGGAACCAGAACCTCCAGGGCCACCGCCAGGCCACAGGGGACCTTTGTGGGAATTAGAAAAAGGCATCCCTTCTTCAAGATGCTTCTATTTATTTGGAAATTACCAAAATAAATGTGCAAACCTACATCTATAATCAGAATGGTGTCCTTTAGAGGTATCACCCTTGGGCAGTTGCACAGCCTGAGCAACAGAACATGGTGACCCTGCATAGCTGTCTGGTCCCACCACGCCTCCACCGACGGTACGGCTCCAAAACTGGCCAAATGCTATGCACCTAAGGATGTCTCAGCCTTATTAAGTGATGATTATGTGAGGCCATGTGGCCTCTAATTAGGAAGACAGGAGGAATTTCCACTCTAAAAAATGATACAATGTCGAGTTTGGGCACCTGGGTTAAATAGTATTCATAAGAAGAATGCAGCTGTGTGGAGCAGGTGACAGTGGCACTAGGACCAGAAATTGCCTGGTCTGATAAGCATCGAGCACAGTGCCTAGGGAGAAGTCAGAGTCTAATAAGAAGTCGTGGAATGCATCAATCTATGACTAAATGAATGAAGGCATGAATATCTCTGAATTTTATTACAATTAATTAAAGCTACTTTATGTCATCTTATCAGTTTTTTCTCCCCTTGGGTGGAAGGAAGAACTTTTACAATTTACGCAATTATTTTAAACAACTAAATGCAAATGAGCACATTTCAATAAATTATTTAATTCTTCACTTTAATTCTCTACCCTACCCCTGTCCCAACTGCCAGAAAGAGAGAGAGAGAGAGACCGGGTGCAGTGGCTCATGCCTATAATCCCAGCATGAGCTGGGGGACCGAGGCAGGTGGATCATCTGAGGTCAAGAGTTCGAGACAAGCCTGGCCAACATAGTGAAACCCTGTCTCTACTAAACATACAAAAATTAGTCAGGCATGGTAGTGGGCACCTGCAGTCCCAGCTACTAGGGAGACTAAAGCAGGAGAATCAGTTGAATCCAGAAGGCGGAGGTTGCAGTGAGCAGGGATCGCTCCAGTGCACTCCAGCCTGGGCGACGGGGCAAAACTCCTTCTCAAAAACGAAAAAAAGAGAGAGAAAGAAACCCAATTAAACTGCATCCATGCTTTCCAGCCAGCATCCAGCTGCTGACCTCACTACATCCTAATGCTGTTCTTATGGACCAACCACTACTTCCCCTGGAAGGTCCCTCTTCTTGGGGCTTCCTTGGGCCTTCCACGTCCATTTTGCACCTTGCTTCCTTGCATAGCTTCAGATGCCAACTCTGGGACAAGCGGGGAGAAGCTAGCGTGTCCCAGATGAAGAAAGGGATAGGACTGAATCCCGTGCCGGGGAGATTCTTAGTGAGAACTGAAGTCCACCTGGCAAAGCCGATTGGTCCCTGAAGCTATTCCCCCGGGTTAGAAAAGCCACTATACTGCAGCAGGAAGAGAAGTAACTGCTGCACTTGTTGAACCTGCATCTGTGCCCGGCCCTATGACGGACATCACGTGGATGGAAAAATGCTCCAGACCCTGGTTCAGAGGCCCTCGTTTCCTGCACCAGGTGTGTGACCTTGGGTGCATCCCTCTGCCACTCTGGAATTCCGTGTTCCCATCTGAGGACTCAGATGCTATCATCTCTAAAGCAGTGTTTCTCTACCACTAATGTGCACACAAATGCCCTGGGGACTTGTTCAGACGGGCAGGTCTGGGGTGGGCATGAGCATCTGTGTTACCGGACCAGCTCCCTGCAGAAGCTGATGCTGCCAGCCACAGGGCACCCTTTGAGTTGAGAGGTGCAAGGTCCCTCCCGGATCTCACCTGGGGCTGTGCCTCCTCCTCAGTGGCCAAGCAGAGAAAGAATCTCTCACCCTGAGTGAAGCTGGCAGCTGTCCCCCTACCTCCTGCCTCTGCCCTGGTGTGCCAGGCACTCTGATTTCAGGCACCGTTAGAATTTCACCCCAGCAAACAAAACAGCCAGCTGCGGCCCGAGCTTAGGGACCCAGACCGCTGCCTTCTGCTTTTTACTTTCCAAATGAAATTTGAGATGTCACTTGTTTTTTTAATCACAAAAAAGGCTGGGGAAAGAAAATAGATATTTCCTTCATGTCTGTCTCTGCTTCCTGCCCCCACTCACCACTTGCCAGAAACTAGTCTTGACATCCTCTTGCCATCACACCCTCGAGCCCCCCACTGGCGCCCTGTTCCCCCAACCCCTCCTGCCCTCCCCACCGCTCTCTGAGCGCACCTCTGGCAGAGCTGCCTTGCCAGGCTTATTTTTAACAGCTCTGATTGAAGCCGGGAGCCCGCTGACATTTACACTCCCTCATCATTATCAGCTCGAAGCTTCCAGCAGCCAAGCTAAAAAGGCTTCATGGAGCCCGAGCAGGAGGGGCCGGGAATGAAATGTCAGCAGCTCCTCACTCCCACCTCTTGCGGAGCTGCTTCGCCACCTGCCCACAGCACAGCCCACCCGCCCCAGCTCGACCCCGAGACAGGGGAGGCGGAGAGCCCCCTTCCCCAGCAAACCCAGAAAAACCCAGGGGCCAGTGGTTTTCTCGCTTCTAAGTAACCACATTTTCTCTCTCAAGAATCAGGGCACGTGGTGTGATTTAGAAATGCATGGGTGTGAAAAGACTCATAGAGGCAGAAAAATGAAATCCCATTTAGTTTTGTATTTAATGAGAGCCACCAACAAGCCCTCCTGGGTGGCTTTACCCTCATTTGGACAAATTTAAACCGCCCAACCAGCTGTCTGCTGAACGTACAGCCTTCCTGCTCCTCTCTGGAGTTCTGTACCAGCCAAAGTGCTCATTTTTTCTCAGGGATACCAGGAGGGCAAGATGAGAGTGCACAGTGCCTGGCACCCAAAAGAGGCTGACTCTGCCCCCAGGCTCCTCACCAGCACCTGCCTAGCCTAGGCTGGGCTCCCACCCAAGGGCCTCTATGTCCTGCACACACACTCCTGCGTCTAACACTGCAACCACATCTCATCCTCGCAGCTACTACGCTGATGGACCTGAGAAAGAGGATCCCAGAGCATGGAGTGTCTTGATGCTTTGCTGTCTCGGGAGAGATTCACTGTCGTGTTTTATGTCTGCTAAGCAAGGTCAGAGTTCATGGGAATGCATCTGGCTCATTTGGAAACTTCAGTGGTAGAAGGTCTCAGAGACCACTAAATAATTTACTCCCAGGTCATGGAGGAAATAATTTTTACAGAGAAAGCATTTCCAACTCAATGCACTAAAAGGTCACTTCATTAAGATGGTGGAGGTGGGGTGGGAGTTTAGAGGTGAGAACGATGCTTCTGTGGGAGGAAAAACTAGCTGTTACAAGCATAGAAAGAACACCCACAGTTTAGATTTCTTTATTTATCAAAGATGTCTTGCCTTTCCTGTGTGGATGCTAATACAAAAACAACCTAAAACTTTTCGTAGTGGGTGTTTTTTAAGTCTCAAGGAGCCCCCTCCAGGAAGTCTTCCCTGATTCACTCCACTCTGATCATTCATTCACTTTGCTATCCTGCAGCCCCCTGCTATATGTCCGGGTCTGCAATCTGCAGCCCCCAGCAAAATATTAAATTTCTCATTATTTCCACTATTCCAGGAAGGCCTTCCCCAGCCATACATAGTCTGTGGGCAGCCATCGGGCCTTGTACTTCTCTGCCATGCTCTTCAGAGATATGGCAAGCTGTGTTTGCTTTGTTCAGAGTGCTTCCTTTCACTTCCACACATACATTTGCAATCACCAGCCTAATGATTTTGTTAATGTTATCGTTTTGATATTGCCATTTCAAATGAATCAGCAAACCCAGTTTATAGTCCAACCTGCAAAATTCTGATAGTGCTGCCAGCGACCAGGGTCTGGCAAAAAGAATAGCCTTGAACCATAACAGCTGGAACCACTATTCCTCAAGTGCCTTCCACAGATAGGACAGTGATGGAGTTGTGCAGGGAATGCGAACACGCATACAGGCACAGCCCTGCCCTAAGGAGTCCCGAGAAAACAGTGACCGGGATGACCCGGGTGGCTAAGAGTTCTGGGGCTCTCGCTATGGGCCAGACATGTTGCTGAGTCCCATTTTCTGTTCACAAAAGCCCCACTGCTTTGCTGCTCCCAACTCAGAGCTGGGGAAGGGAGGCTGAGGAAGTGGTTACTGGGATGAAGCCAAGCTGCTAGGCAGGGAGGGGCAGGGGCCGGGTTTTTGGTCAGAGAAGACACCCCTCGGCTGGAGGGACCTGGGAGAGGTGAGGGCTCCTAGGGTTATGGTGAGGACTTGGCGAGGCAGAGCCGGTGAGCAGAGGCAGGAAGCCCAGTGTGTGCTGGGACTAGAGCTGAAGAGCCTGGTGTCCAAGTGGTGTGCACAGAGAAACAAGTTAGGAGGTGCCTGAGCCGGGCAGGTGCCCAAGGCCTTTGAATGCCATGTAAGGGAGGGGAACTTGAACCCACAGCCACAAGAGTGTTGAAGACTTGAAAACAAGAGCGGATCAGCATGGTGTCTCAGGAAGACGACACCTAGCACCAAGTAGGATGGCTGGGAGAGGGGAAGGGCAGAGGAGGGTCCTTCACGAGGCCACAATAGTCCTTAAAGCACCAGTGATGGGGCTCCCAACTCCCAAATGGAGGGATCTGGCTTCCCCCAGAAAGGGACAATGCCTGGGGCCATGGGGGGCAAGAGTATCATGTGGCTGTCAGTAGGCACTCCAGAGCTGGCCTCACCAAGTGACCCTGGACAGTTCACTCAGCCCCTCCCATCCCCAGTTTCCTGAGCAATAAAGCAGCAGGAAATGAGAGCAGCTCCTCACGCAGGGGTGTCAGGGGACCGAGGGAGCGAGCATGTGTGACGTGCCCAGCCCAGCGCCTGGTTCCCAGTGCCCCTTACCATTGTTAGCTGTCATGATTAACGTGAATAGCAACAAGAGGTTGGAGTGCAGGTGTGTGGGGTGTCCAGTTGGGGGAATGCTGTGACTGCCCCTCCCTCAGGCCATTAGGAACGTGAGACAGGACTAAGAGAAGGGCCAGGGCTTGACTTTGGGGTTCCTGGGGAAAAGGAAAGGCTGAAGCCACAGGAGGGCCTGAGATCTCAGGAAGACTTCCAAGGAAGAGATGCAGGCAGACAGGCACCGCCGCACCAGGCTGGCCTGCCCCAGCTCGGCCACCCAGAGCAGCAGGCTCAACACAGCTGAGCAGGGCTGCAGCCACCTCGGAGTTTCTAAAAGTCAAAACTGCACCAAGGGAAGAAGGGAAGAAGACTCCAGGTGCTGCGGGAGGTGGGGCGGTGGGGAGGTGCGGCAGGCAGAGGCCAGGAGGAGAAGCTCCTGGACCTGTTGTACATCTGGGTAGGTGTCTGTCTGTCTGTCTCTGACTGCTGCTGGCTCACCCAGTGTCCATCTCTGCCTGTGGCCCGGCCCTCTTTCTCTGCAGGTGTACATATGTGTGTGTCAGGTACGCAGGGAGTGGCGTGCTTCCAGTCTTTCCTTTCACTTATCCTTTTCGAATAAATCCAACTTGATGGTCCCCTGCCCTGACCTAGGAGCAGGGAAAGGCAGTCCCAGAAGGAGAGGGCAGCTCTGGCACCTTCTTGCCCAGGGGAGGCCAAAGACCCCGGGCAGTGGCCCCACAGCGTCTGGTTACCATGAAATGGAATTTATACATGAAAATCAGGAGAGAAGCCAGCCCAGGGCACACCAGTCACGGCTGTGACAGAACTGACAGCTAATTAGTAAGCTCCATTTGAGCCTCACGTTGAAAAGCCATTTAATAATTAAATGTCTTATCTGTATTTAAAATCTTCTGACAATATATACTTAGAGTATGGCCAGAGAACCAATTTTCTCACTTCCATCACCCTAGAAGACACAATATTTGAATCCAGGCATCTCCCATTGACAATAAGTGACAAGACGTCACACGATTTGAATCAGGAAGTGTTCTAGTGTTGGAGACCCTTCCTGCCGGCTCTTGGATTGATACAGCACAGAGACTTCGACTCAGAAACATGTTTGGCATGAATACGCCCCTCCCCAAGTCATTGAGCTGGGACCGGGCACTCAGGGAGTGGGTGAGGGGACCGTCGGCCCCGCAAGGGAGGCACAGCAGGAGTGGTTCTCCTGCGTGCAGCCAGCAAGAGGTGCGCTGATTGTGCAGCAATAATAAAATTTTTGGCCGGGTGCAGTGGCTCATACCTGTAATCCCAGCACTTTGGGAGACCAAGGCAGGAGGATCACTTGAGGCCAGGAGTTCAAGACCAGCCTGGCCAACATGGTGAAACCCCATCTGTGGAAAAAAAAAAAAAAAAAAAGAGCCAGGCTTGGTGGCGCACACCTGCAATCCCAGCTACTCGGGAGGCTGAAACAGGAGAATCACTTTAACCCGGGAGGCAGAGGCTGCAGTGAGCCACAATCGTACCACTGCACTCCAGCCTGGGCAACAGAGTGAGACTCTGTCTCAAAAAACAAAAAATGTAAAACAATAATTGTTTACTCATCCATTAAAATAATGATCATAACAACAAAACCAATAATAAAAGTCAGTTCACTTTTCATAGCATCACACACTGGCAATTTTAAGACATGTCAGTGATACAGGGAGGGGCTCCCATTGCCACCCCTTGATATGCCACTGCCTCAGCCTTAGGTGACCACAAGGGCAAATGGCCTGGAAGCCACAGAGCTCCCTGGCTTGCTCAGGGAGGAGAGGAAAAGTGCTGCTGCATATTTCTAGGGACGGTGCAGACGCAGGCCGGTTTGGGCCCCACGGGTATTGTCTGCCCACCTACAAGAGCAGAAAACAGTAAGGGAATGGACCTCTCTGTGCATCAATGAAGCTGAACCCCTTCATGCTGGCACTGAGTCCTTAACGTTGCCAGTGTCCCCAAGGGGACTGTGGAGGCCATGCAGCACTAGGGAGGGACAGTAAATCCCAAAGACACATTCAGAAGCCTCACAAGGAGACCAGATACAGGTGGGAGAGAGTCACAGTCCTCCCGCTGGGGACACAGATGGAGTGTGTGCAGAGAAGAATGGAGAGGGAGGCACCAGAACCAGCTTCCGGGGTCCTCTTCCTATTGGAGGGAGCGCTCCTCCCCAGACAACCCAGAACACTGCTGTCCTTACATCCAGGACAACCTCTCAGGGAGCAGAAGGCTGTACTTCCATCTCCCCTCCTGGAAGCAAAACTTCTCACTTTCCCTGGCCAGCCAAAGAAGCTAGTGAACCCCTAGTGGGGGAGTGCACACACAAAGGAACTCAGACCCAGGGGGGAATTTAAACATGACCTCGTTCAACCCTCTCTTCTGGCAGATGAAAAGAAAGCCCAGAGAGGTCAAGTGCCTTCTCTGGGCTCACGCAGTTTGTTAGCTGGTGCTCTTCCCATCGCCCCCACCCACCATGCTGCTCGGAGCAATATCGTGTCACAGAGCCATTGCAGTCAGCCTGCCCTCCTCTGACAGCTGTGCCAGGAAGGATGCGCTGCACATGCCTCCTGGCCTCAGACAGCAGCCTGGACTGGCTGTGAACAACCGAAGCACGGCCCCAGTACCAGGCAGCACCAGCCCTGCTCTGGGGGTGGATATGTGTTTGCATGTCTGGAGTGCTGAGTCACGCCTCTTGAGTCACAGCCAGTAAGACTAAATATCTCCCACGGTCTGATCACTGTTGGAACTGGCCTGAACTGTCATTATTCAGGAGTGTCATGGATCTTGGAAAATACTAATTGCTCCTGACCCAGCTGGGATCCTGCCCTCAGGGTGATCCCTATTCTCCTGGGATCAAATGTCACTTCTCAAAGGGTGGTCGTGGACCGGCAGGGTCAGCCTCACCTGGCAGCTTGTATGAGCAGAATCAGGCTCCTCCTGAACGTCCTGAATCAGGACCTGCATTGACACAAGATCCCAGAGTGATGTAGATGCACATTAAAACCTGTAAGGTGGCCGGGCGCGGTGGCTCATGCCTGTAATCCCAGCACTTTGGGAGGCCAAGGCAGGTGGATTACCTGAGGTCAGGAGTTCAAGACCAACCTGGCCAAAATGGTGAAATCCTGTCTCTACTAATAATACAAAAATTCCCAAGCATGGTGGTGGGCACCTGTAGCCCCGACTACTCAGGAGGCTGAAGCAGGAGAGTCGCTTGAACCCAGGAGGCGAAGGTTGCAGTGAGCCAAGATTGCACCTTTGCGCTCCAGCCTGGGCGACAGAATGAGTAAAACTCCATCTCAAAAAAGAAAAAAGAAAAAGAAAAGAAAGAAAGAAAAAAAAAGCTTGTGAGGCACTGCAGGGAGGCACTGCAGGGACATGCAAAGGTGACAACCTTAGAGACTGCCAAAGCTCACTCTGGACACCATCAGAGGCCATCGCAGACTGTCCTTCACAGGATGTGTGTGTGACATGCTGCCATGATCACTCTGTAACAGTGGCACAGGGGAGGATGGGGGAGGCCCGGCTCAGCAGCAGCTCAGGGTACTGAGTTGTAGATGACAGCAAGCTCAATGTGCACCGTTGCGTGATGTCACAGTGCAGCCGCCAGGTTGGCAGACCTGCTTATATACAGTGTCCAGGGAGCACAGGCCCTGGGGCCCCACAAACCTGGGTCTGTGTGCCCACTCTTCATTAGCAGCTCCAGGACCAAGTGTGTTCAGGTCTCTGGAACTCACTTCCATATCTCCACTGTGATGTAAGGATGTGCACGGATCCTAAATATGAGAAGCTGGCAATCACCAGGTCCCTGGCAGGTGCTCAGAGTCTGAGCTACCATCAAAATCTAGGGCACAGAGGAGGCTAACTGCTTCTCTGAATACCCTAAGGGGGGCAGATCTAGGCCAGGTGACCAGGGCTTGCAAGTCCCAGGACAGCAGGTTGGGCTTGGTGCCCGAAAGAACTGATGAGCAGCTTCAGCCATGCAGGAGAGAGACTGTATGGGCAGCAACCTCTCCAATAGCAAGCGTCCAGCAAGGGTAGGTTCGAGTACATCAGGGAGTCCAGGAGAGGGCTGGTTGCATGCCTGGGAGGGGCGATGAGATGGGGAGTCGGGTGCTTCCTCATTTCTGCTGCTCTAAGGTAACAGGGCCAGCCTTCTCCAAGATCCAGACAAGGTCTCCTGCTTCCCCTCTCTTTGCAGCAGGACAGATCAGGACAAAGCCATGCTGGAGTGGGGGCCACACACCTGCCAAAAACCCCCAACACTTTTTCCCAGCAGCAGCTTCCAAGCAACTCCTGATGCCCTCCCACCTGCTAACCAGAAAGGAACCCACCATTGGTCTCCTTAGTAACGACTTCCAAGGCCCCTTGGTGAGGATTTTAACAAGCTTCCAGCTCTCTCCTAAAACTGCCTAATTTTTACAACAGACTCCTTTTTTCTCCTCTAAACGTTTATTTTAGCACATCTGAAAAGCGCACAGTGTGATTTCCAGACCCAAGTTAGACAGCGATTTCTTTATGAAGTACAACGCCCTCCATTAATGAACCCTCTGGGAATGAAGTTCCTTCTAACAAAAACACTGTTCAAAATAAAGCTGGAAGAAAACCTCACACAGCCCCGAAGACAGAGACGTGAGTGTTGTTGCCCAGTCACAACCATGACAAGGCGGTGTAGTTACACGGTAGGGTCAGAGGTGGAGAGTCTCCAGCCATTCCCAGCAGGTGACCTTGCCCGGTTACTTGATCTTCAACTTGGTTTCCTTGTCTGCCAGATGAGGATGATGACAGGCAACTCCCACGGCAGGAGTGCAGACTGCAGAGCACTCACTCATGCAGTAACTACCTGCTGAGCAGCCCCTGTGCACCAGGCCTTGTTCCTGGGGCAGGGATACAGCAAGGAACACAGTCCTGCCCTGTGGAGCTCATATTCTGTGGTGTAGCGGGTGGAATTGAGTACTAAAGAGAAGAATCAAGCAGGTGAGGGGTAAAAGCACTGGGGATGCCGAGTGGGAGTTATCTTTTTCTAGGGTGGTGGGGAAGGTCTTTGAGCAAAGACCTAAAGGAAGAAGGGAGTGAGCCCCACGGGTGTCTGGGAGAAAGAGTATTCTAGGCAGAGAGAACAGTCAGTGCCAAGGTCCGGAAGCAGGAATATGCTTGGTGTTCACGGGAAACCAAGGAGTCCAGGGTGGCTGGAGTGAGAAAGGGGAAAAGTAATCAAGAGTAGGGACTTTGGATGTCACTGTGATGAAGCAGTAGCCATCAGAGGGTTCCAAAGAGAAGAGTGACCAACATTTAGAACATGATGCACGTAAGGCACCAGGAATGTGCCTTGCACACAGTAAGTGTTCAGTTAACATCAGCAACTGTTATACACCTCAGTTTCTATCCAGTCACTCCACACACAAGCAAATGTACGTGCCCACTCAAAACCCTTCAATAACACCCTGCTGCCTACTGAGGCATCCCAAGCCCTTCAGTCTCGGATGCAAGCCCCTGTAACAAGGCCCAATCCACAACTCCAGCCCCCACCCCACCACACGTGCCCAGCTACAGCCTCCCTCTCCCTGAGTTCACACATCTTCCCTCGTCTTTGCTTTCACCTGTGCAAGTTCCTTCCTCCTCTCAGCACCTCCTGAAGTCCTACCCAACGTCACAACTCATCTCAAAGGCCGCCTCCTCCATGAACTCATCCCTCATGCTCCCAAAGGGGTGTCATGCCTCCCACAGATTGCCAAGCATGCTGGGTCACTCATGGATATCTCATCCTTGATGCTGATCTCATCTTCCCAGCAAACCCCACCTCCCACCCTTGTCACTACCCATGAGATGGTGACCTACCAAGCTTATCAGCGGGGCTTAGCCCCAGTGCTGAATAAGCCACTTTTAAATTCAGCTGAATAACACCAATAAATGTACGACTCCTATTTGACCCCCTCCATGTGACAGAGACCTGGCCAATACTCAGCCAAGATGCTGAGGGGGCAGACCTGGCTCCTTCCAGTGTCCTAGGGACCAGCATAATTACAAATGGAAAGAAGGGGGGTATGCCCCTTCCTTAACATAAAAAAGTCAGCAGGAAAAATAAATCTGACGACTGCTCAGTTCCATTCACCACCGTCTCCGAACATAGATGCAGGTAAGTTATTTGACAAGATAAAAACAGGTCATGATGAAGAAGATGAGGAGATTCAAAAACACACACAAAAAGGCTGAGCAGGGGTGCCTGGTCACACTCAAGCTCTTTCGTGGGCAGAAAGGGCATCTTGTACACATAAATGAGGCCCCAGGAGCAGCAAGAAGCAGATGAAAGGGAACCCAAGGCCCTTCTTGCCAAGTCAGTGGCAGGGAGTGCTCTGGCTACATCACAGGGGCCTCCAGTGACCGTGGTGTAATGAGAGCAAGGAACGTAAATCACCATCCCTGTCTTTACAGAAAACATATCAAAGACTGCTGAACTCCCACATGATTTTCTGAAGCGGGCAGAAGAGATGGCAGATCAAACCAGGGTCAGAATCTTCCAGATGACTGCCTAACCAGATGTGGATAATCACAGGACCACAGGGCATCTCCGGAAGGTCTTAATTGAGGAGCTCGAAGTGAAAATGGGGCCAGGACACATGAACTGTTGTTAGCCGTGGCCCCTCTGGAGGCCACAGGTAACAACATTTCAAGCCATTTCACCAGGTTAGCCTCAGCCCAGACTCTGCCCAGGGCCAAGAACAAAACAGAGAAATTGACCAGCCAGAGAAACAACCACACCTAGAATCTGGTCCGGAGGCCTCCACTAAGGGCACCATCAGGTGGATGCTGGGAAAGGCATGCGGGAGGTCAGGATATAGGACAGAACCTCCAGGCAAGAAGGTCCTGCAGATGGTACCCATAGCGGTCATCCACTGGTTTTTGTTTCGTTTTGTTTTTGTCTGCAGCTTCTGCTCACCCTACTTCCCAGGGACTTCCTAGTGGTAACCCCAACTTTTGTCTGGAGATCTGCCCCTCCCAAACTCTGGTCTTGTGGTCAGGTGGAGATGACCGCTCCAGGGCCAGCCCATCATTTCCCTGGCCATGAAGGTTAGTTCTAGATGGAAACAGAATCCCATCAAAGCCATTATGATGGTGTGAGACTTCTGAGGCAGAGGCTAACATCATTTCTGGGGGACTTGGAGGTAAGGCAAGGCCAGAACTGGAGTTGCTGTAAACATCTTGGGACATGAATGAAGAAGGGGAGAATCAGAAATCAGGCCTACGTGGAAGAGATTAGGGGAGGGAGAGAGACAGAGAGAATGAATGAATGAATGAATCAATCAATCAATCAATCAATCAATCGACCAATCAATCAATCTTGGCCCTGGTAGCATCATTTGAGCCCCTGATCAGGCCTCATCTGACTCAGGTCTGCCAGACTACAAAGGAAGGAAGCTAATGGGTACTGAGTGTTTATTGCCCGGTGCAGTGCAAGTGTTACTGTATTTAGACCTTGAAATGACCTTGGGAGGTAGGCTTATTTGGGGGAAATCTTTATTTGTAAATAAGGAAACAAATTAAAGTGTTGTTTTTTTCTTTTAAACTTGCCCAATTAGGTCATTCACGCATGGTGGAGACAGAATCTAGAGACCAGGGATCAGCCCCAAGGCTATGATCTTTGTGCTGTGCCGCTCTACCCCTGAGCAGACAGGCCAGAGGTCCAGAGAGGGCTGTGCTGGCAGAGTTCATATTTTGATAACTGAACCCTGGAGTAAGCCTGCCCTGGAAACGTCAGCTCAAGGGACTGACGGGCATAATGCTCTTTGGGAGAGAAATGCCACATCTGCAGCGACATGCATCGTAACACTCTCCAAGGACTGGGGAACCAGCGGAAGAGCAGCTGATACATGTCAAGGCACACAGTAATCCTGGGTAATCCATTCAGAGCTGGCAGTAATCTAAACTTTCTGTACAGCACTGACTCTGAGCTATCAGTCACAATGCAAGAGGGAGCCTTGAGGGTCCTCCAGGATGTTTGCCAAGGGCACAGGCCCAAAGCCAGAAAAGGTACCCAACAGGAATACCATCAGGAAGATGTTGGAAATAAAAGACAAAGCACTCCACCTGGGGGAAGTACCCCTGCAGCTGGAGGGGCCTCCTGGAGACATGCTCACCTGAGCTGGCTCACGTGCTGCTGAGGCTGGATGGAATGGCACATGGCAACATGCTTTGTCAATGGTAACATGTTGTTATTTTAACTCTATGATTAGTTTGTAAAGACTCACTCAGCCTCCTTTGTTAAATAAAACCCCGATCTCTCCCCAGGTAAGGCAGGACAGCTGGCCAAGGGACGCCGCCTCTATTCCCCAGGCCTCCCCTTCTCCCTGGATACCTCACATCCTAACTGCATCACACGAGCCCTCAAAGCTCTGCTGATTCTCCTTGACACTGGAGCCCTTTTGGTCATGGACCAATTCCTGTTCTCAAAGACCTTTCTCTTTATGCCATAGAGGAATATTTGAAGAATACTAAAGAAAAACAAAGGAAATTGCAAGGAAATGCACAAGCAGCTTCCCCCAAGGTCCAGTTGGGAAAGTCCAGGTCCTGCCTTGCTGAGGCCCTGCCAAGGCTCAAAGACCCTGCCCCATCCCCACATGCTGCCCTTTGAGCTGTGAGTAGGGTAGAGGACAGGGAGCCAACCCATTGGGCCAGCTCCCTGGGGAGCTCAAGCAGGAGCTGGGCCAGGGACAGGTAGGTGCCACCCCCACTACCCACCAACCACACTCGAGGCCCATGTCACCCACACAAAGGAAAAGAAGACAAACCGAGGGGTCACTAACCTGTGGGCAGGACCAGCAGCACTGCACAAAGAAAGATGAAAGGGGTAAGGCTCCGGTCCAGAGGTAAACACAATCCTAAGTGACACACACACACGTGCCTAGCTCTTCCCTGCCCCGAGGTATCTGCCCCAGAGTTCACTGCCTGGGCTGCCCTCCTTTCTTCCCATCTCCCCTCCCTTAGGAAGTCCTGTGACCCCTACCATCCTCCTCCTCTCTAGGGCTGGTTGTGCCGTCCCCTGGGGTGGCATCAGCACCCGGTGGTCGCCTCTGTGAGGACCTTCTGGAAGGTGCAGCAGGGGAGGTGGGTAGGAGGATAGGCTCTCCTTGCTGCCTGGGTTTACATCCCAGCTTTGCCACTTCCTTTGTCATTTTAACCACGTCACTTCACCTCTCTGTGCCTCAGTTTCCTCCTCTGTGAAATAAGGAGAGTAATAGTGCTGAGGAGTGAATAAAATAGTTCCCAGGAAGCATTTGGCTCATGCAGTAAATGTAAGCTTTCACGCTTTTAACTTGTCCTTTTCCTCCACCAAATCGAGAACTCTCGAGGGCCCAGGCTCCATGTCACCCCTCCCTGCAGTGCCCCCAGCACACCAGAACATCCACCTCCCCCATGGCAATGGTAGCAGCCACCCAATGGGGCCCTCACGAAAGGCCCAACATGGTATCTGCTGGTGCTTAAGAGCCAGGTGCAGTGGTTCACGCCTGTAATCCTGGCACTTTGGGAGCCCGAGGCGGGCAGATCATGAGGTCAGTAGATCAAGACCATCCTGGCCAACATGATGAAACCCCGTCTTTATTAAAAATACAAAAATTAGCTGGGCATAGTGGCACGTGCCCGTAGTCTCAGCTAGTCAGGAGGCTGAGGCAGAAGAATCACTTGAACCTGGGAGGTGGAGGTGGCAGTGAGCTAAGATCGTGCCACTGCACTCCAGCCTGGTAACAGAGTGAGACTCAGTCTCAAAAAAAAAAAAAAGCCACACTCGGGACTCGGTGGTCCTGAGATCATGCACAGGCCCAGGGTCGGAGTGCAGTGACAAGGAACAAGTTCCTTTACTTCTTGAGCTTCAGTTTCCTCATCTGTAAACACGAAACAAAAATTACAATCTAAAAAAACAAATAAAAGGCCAGGCATGGTGACTCACACCTATAATCCCAGCACTTTGGGAAGCCAAGGTGGGAGGACCATTTGAGGCCATGAGTTCAACGCCAGCCTGGGCAACGTAAAGAGACCTCATCTCCACCAAAAAATAAAATAAAATAAAACCAACCTCACAGAGTTACTGTGAGAAATAGGTGAAAAGACACTTCAAGAGCTTAGCACAGTACCTGACACTTAGTAAGTCACAATAAATACAGTGGGTTCGCTTTTAGCGATAATGATGCCGGCACTCCTATCTGTAATGAGCAGTGAGTGCTCCGAGACCATCTGCAACCTCAGCTACTCTCTCCAGAGGTGCTTAAAGGAAGAAAGTAGGGCAGAAGGACTGCCTCCGAGATGCTCAGGGAGGAGAGGTGATCAGAAGAAGGTTCTGGAAACATCCCGACAGGAAACCTTCCCAGTGAGAAGCTGTGGGCTCCTGCCGCTCCCTGCATCTCTTGCTCTCTCTAACTCTGCCATCTTCCCTCTTCACCCCATTAGCCTTGTCAAACAGAGAGGAAGGGATGAAAGGACGGAGTTTGGAAATTAACATTTCAAAGTAAATACTGGAAGAGTGCTGCCTGAGCCTTGGAGTGGCAGGTGCACAGAAGAGGGGTGAGGGGAGGGTCTGGCGTGTGTGCTCTCCACAGCTTTTGTGCCTGATCAGTCATCTCATTTCCCTTCTGTAGCACATTAAAGAGAAACATCGCCGACAAACCTCTCAGTCCCCGCCAAGCTGTTGGGTGCAAGCTGAGCCAGCGGGCAGACACAGCCCGGTCCTCCTGGCTCTTCTCTTACAAACCTCCATCAAATGGGCCAGAATTTGAGTGGGAAAGAACACTGTGTTCAGCTCAGTTTACTCATATACCACACCCAGGCAGTAGTTAGGACAGACCTCTAATGCCTTCCCAGAAGGGCCCAGAGCAAAGGGCCAATCCCTTATTCATTGACCCACTGTCCATCCAATAATCACTGAAACTAGATTTTACTTTTAAAATATGTGTCGGCTCCTTCTCTGCCTATCATGGAATGAGGACATTCTGTGCCTGGGAAGAAGGCACAGAAACAATTCCACAGCTTGAAACCATATAGAGGTGCCAGCCCTTCACTCAATGCCTAATCAAAACAGTTCCGATGACAGAGCCTCTCCTCATAGGCTTTACATTTGCAAAATGATCTGCTAAGACCCAGTGGAGTTGATGCACGTGCCCATGACCTAGCAATTCCACTCCCAGGTATTCACCGAAGAAGCTCTCCCAACTGTGCACCAGGAAGCACCTGCCAGGATGTTCCAAGCATTATATGCAACTGAAAAACCTGAAAACAATCCAAATATACACCCAAAGGAAAGTGGGTAAATGGTGGTAATGCCACATAATAGTGAAAAATGCATGAACCACAGTCCACATCATCATGGATGAATTTCAGAAATGTAATGTTGAGTCCAAAAAATAAAAATAAAACCAGGCTCTTAAAAGGAATATACATAGTTTGATTTCTTTATGAAAAAGTTGGAGAACAAGCAAAAGTTAAGCTAAGGCTTAGAAATATACATCTACGTAGCAATACCAAAAAGCAAATCAAGGAAGTTATAAACACAGAAGTCAGTACAGAGGTTCCCTCTGGAGCTGAGGCTGGGGTTGAGCTGGAGAGGGCATGGGACCTTCCTGCAGCTTTGCTATGCTCTTTTGCTTAAGTTTAGTGGTGAATTCATGGATACTCATTTTATTATTATGCTTTGCCTCTAACATTTACATTAAGACACATTCTAAATTTTCTTTTGTTACCAAAAAAAATCGTTTCTAAAGCATTATTTTCAAACAGAGGGTTGGCCAGGCGCGGTGGCTCATATCTGTAATCCCAGCACTTTGGGGTAAATCACCTGAGGTCAGGAATTTGAGACCAGCTGGCCAACATGGTGAAACCCATCTCTACTAAAAATATAAAAATTAGCCAGGCCTGGTGGCAGGCGCCTGTAATCCCAGCTACTCAGGAGGCTGAGGCAGGAGAATTGCTCGAACCTGGGAGGCGGAGGCTGCAGTGAGCCGGAATCGCACCACAGCACTCCAGCCTGGGTGTCAGAGCGAGACTCTGTCTAAAAAAAAAAAAAGAAGAAGAAGAAAAGAAAAGAAAGAGGGCTGACCCTAATATAGGTAAGGACATCTGAAGGCAAAAAGGGACTCCAAATGCTTCAGACGGCCAGCCGAGAGTCCGAGTCATTAAAAACCACAGAGACAAATGAACAACAATAAAGGCTGTATTCACTGAGTGTCCATCATGTCATCGGCACACGCTAGACTCTTTACAGAGATTATTCTAATTCTCACAGTCACTATGCAAGATGGGTGTCATTATCACCGTGGAAACTACAGCTCCGATAGGTGAAGTGACAAGGCCAGGGTCATCAAGCTGCTCCCGCCGCGGAGTGAGAAACCAAACACACCCTGTCTGTCCACGCCTACAAAGACTGCATCTTTCCATGATGCCAAGCAGCCTCTCAAATATTTATAGACATAAATGGTGAATGAACCAAAGCGCAATTCAATCCAACACATATTTATAAATATTTATAACCAAATGTTTTGCTTTGATAATGCCTATTCTCTGAAGTGCCTGGTGTCAGACAAACAGGGCTTTTGCTGCGGGAGCTGGCTGCAGCTCACCTGGGAGCACTCGCTCGTTTCCATGAACACACGCTTATGTCTGCGCTCGCATCCATACCCAGATGGCCCACAGCCCTGTTACTTATAGTCGTCAATTTAACACACCGTGAAAATAAGACTCGGGTGCCCAGGGACCACAGGATGCTGTTTGTGAGGGAATTTGTGCCTCTCTGCTGCCTAAAACCTGCCAGAGGCTCCCCATCACTTTCAGGATTAAAGCCAAGCCCCTCAGCTGAATGGTGTGTCCTGGCTGAACGCGCCAAGCTTGCCCCTTCCCACTCGCACCTGCACCCTGACCTGATAGGTCGGCTCCATTTCTGGGTTCTCAAACATATCACGTTCCCTTCGCTGTCCAAGGCTACACAGGCTGTTCCCTCTGTCCTTCCCTTCTTCAGCCCTCTCTTGGCCTAGTTAAGGTCTCCTGGACCCTCAGAGCCCAGCAATGACGCCCCCTCCTCCAGGAAGTCTCGCCAAGCTTCACTGCCGGGCTCCACCACTCCTTGACAGAGTGCCCCGCGGTACTCACCCCTCGGCACCAGCTCTGTTTCCTCCTCCATCCTCCCACGGTTCTGAGCTCCTCTTTCTGCATCCACAGCTTGTAGGCTGGGAGACATGAATTCAGAGCATACTATAAATAAAAGTGTGTGTCTCCTGGGCCTCAGGTCCCAGGACCACATAAAGCAATGGGCCAGGACAGATAATCCACACTCATGGGCAGGACCTGTGCTGAGCCTTCACGGCACTGTCCAATTTAATCTTCACAACCACACTATGAGGTACTACCATCCCCATTTCACAGATGAGGCAACTGAGATTTAGAAAAGTCCAATATCAGGAACAAAACCACGCAATCTGTAACCCAAGACTGATTCCAAAGCCCATGATCTGTTAATTTGTTTTTTGTTTTGTTTTGTTTTTTTGAGATAGGGTCTCACTCTGTCACCCAGGCTGGAGCTCAGTGGCACAATCTCTTCAACCTCTGCCCCTTGCCTCAAGCAATCTTCCCACCTCAGCCTCCCAAGCAGCTGGGACCACAGGAACACATCACTGCGCCCAGCTAATGGTTGTATTTTTTGTAGAGACAGGGTTTCACCATGTTGCCCAAGCTGGTGTCAAACTCTCAGGCTTAGTAATCCTCCCACCTTGGCCTTTCAAAGTGCTGGGATTACAGGCATGAGCCACCACGCCCAGCCCAGTTATTAAATGTTTTAAATAAGCAATTGGATGCCACTAGATCTTGAAATCAGAGGACTTTAGGCCTGAAAGGTATCTTGGAAAGCAATATCAAATTTAGTGGTCATTTTTGTGTCCCTGATAATTTTCTAATCATCTACAAAGATGCATTAATTGATTATAATTATATATAATTTGATATACAGCCTCTTACGATGTCAAAGGATTGTTCATCTGAATCAGCTCTTCTGAACATTTTTCTTTCTTTTTTGGGGTTTTTTGTTTCTGTTTTTGAGACGGAGTTTCACTCTTGTTGCCCAGGCGGGAGTGCAGTGGCACTGCAACCTCTGCCTCCCAGGTTCAAGCGACTCTCCTGCCTCAGCCTCCCAGGAAGCTGGGATTACAGGCGCGTAGCACCATACCCGGCTAATTTTGCATTTTTAGTAGAGCAGGGGTTTCACTACGTTGATCAGGCTGGTCTCGAACTCCTGACCTCAGGTGATCCACCCACCTCAGCCTCCCAAAGTGCTGGGATTACAGGCATGAGCCACCATGCTCAGCCCTGAACACTTTTCTTTTAGGATTTTTTTTTTTTTTTAGACGGAGTTTTGCTCTTGTTGCCCAGGCTGGAGTGCAACGGTGCCATCTCGGCTCACCGCAACCTCTGCCTCCCGGGTTCAAGAGTTTCTCCTGCCTCAGCCTCCTGAGTAGCTGGGACTACAGGTATGCACCACCACACCTGGCTAATTTTGTATGTTTAGTAGAGACAGGGTTTCTCTGTGTTGATCAGGCTGATGTGAGTTTTATGGGTGTTCCAAAGGGTGGCCTGACCTGGTATAAAGACACGCCCACAGTCACATGGAGAGTCTCGCTAGACTCCCAGGCGGGGCAGGGGTGGGATGAGGCATTGAGGGGAAGACATCCACCCCCCTACCAGGTGCCTAAAGCCACTCCAGCTCTCCCAGCCCCTCAAGATACTCAGGGACTGTCCTAGCAAGGCAGGGAGTGAGGACAAGGGACCCCGCAAAGGAGCACCCACCTGCCCAGCTTCTGACCACGTCACAGTGTAACTGTCTATGGTGGTAATGTTACAAGCCAGGGGAGCAAAGGACAATTCACCGCAACACTTAGGGTCAACAAGGAGCAGCCACGGAGGCCCTGAGTCCCCTCAGAAGCACCCACGCCCACTCTGGGGCCTGCCCACGGGAGGCCAGTTGATGGAAAGGGGACCCAAGTGATCATAGAAACAGCAGAGGGAATTATTATTGCACATTCTGAAGTCTTCCTAGTAAGATCAAAAGTACAGGCTGGGTGCAGCAGATCACGTCTATAATCCCAGCACTTTGGGAGGCCAAGGCAGGAGGATCATTTGAGGCCAGGAGTTCAAGACCAGCCTGGGAAACAAGACCAGCCTGGGCAACAAAAATTTAAAAATTAATTGGGTGTGGTGATGCACACTTGTAGTCCCAGCTACTCTGGAGGCTGAGGTGGGAGGATCAGTTGAGCCCAAGAGGTTGAGGCTGCAGTGAGCCGTGACTGCACCCTGCACTTCAGCCTGGTGACAAAGTGAGACCCTGTCTCAGAGAGAAAAAAAAGGACAAAGTAGGTGATGGAGTCATCTACCTGGATACTTAGAGTCATCCCTTAGCTCAAGGAAGAGTCCTAAGGAAGCTTGTCTCCCCAGCATCTCTAACCAAAAAGTAAAAATCTAAATCCAAGCCCTCACTAGCTGTGTGATGTTGGGCAAATTATTGGCCACTCTGAATTTGTTTCCTCCTCTATGACATGGGGATAATAATAATTCCAGCATTATGAAGCTGTTGAGAGGATTCTATAAGATAATGATGGAAAACCCTTAGCACATGATAAATGGCACCTCGTGCTGTTGTGACGGTTCCTGCCGTGGCCCATGACAGTCTCTGCTGTCTGTCTTGTTCACCATCACTGCCTGGTGTCAGATTAGATGCTCAGCAAATAGCAGTGGCCTGGCAGAACACAAAAGGGCCCTTCCCATTGTGACATCGGAGGCCATGTGAGCTTCAAGGGAACATTTGGATCATGGAGTCTGAAGGCTGGCCCAGCGCAGGGGCCCCTTCCCAGCTTACCCATAAGGTTGGTTTAGGGATTGCCCACCTGGGCTCTGCTTGACCTTGCCCAGGGCCAGAGAGCTCACTACGGCTTGAGGCTCAACATCCACTCCCAGCCTGCTGTTCGTTGGAGTTGCCCTGAGACCTGCCTGCCAGTACTCATCCTACTTCTTCTGGAGAACAGCGAGTAAGCCCACTCATTCCCATGGCCACATCCATGCCTTCAAATCCTCTCAGCAGCTCTGGAGACCTGAAACCTCTTCAGTTTCTTCACTGACCCCTCACAGGTCCGGGGGCCAATTCTGGGTGCCTGTAAGTTTGGCAAACTTTCTCTGGAGATGAGGAGCATGGAGCCAGGCACCACAGTCTGAGAAGGGTGTTCCCAGCAGCCCTCAGCTCCCTGATGGCCCTCACTGACCAGGTCTTCCAGGCCCTGGGCATCCTGACCCCTGAGTTCCTCCTATCTTTCTGTCACTAGGTCATTGCTGAGGGGAGGCTCAATGGCAACCACAGCACTGGGCACCTGAGCATCCCGGGTCCTTCTCTAGAAATCCAGTCCCCACCGATAAGCCACCCGGCCTTCTCACTGTACTGTGAAAACGGTGTTTCTCTGCCCTTCCTTCTCAGGAGCCATGGCTCAGAAAGGAAGCCTGTGTCAGATTCCAAGTCTTTTGAAAACAAAGAAAACATAGACTCCTTCCAGGAGGACTGGGGCACCCGGGATAAAGGGAACCTTCCCATAAGGTCAAAGGGCTCTATCCTTGATGGGCAGAGTGTGAGAAGCAGAGGGCCGAGTTGACAGAGCACAGGCTCTGGAGTCAGACCTGCATCCAAGCCTTGGCTGTGCCAATTCACCTGCTGTGTGACCTTGGGCAAGTTGCCTGACCTCTCTGAGCTTTAGTGTAAAAGTAGAATCAACAAAATACGTTTCATGGGCTGTTGAAATATGAGAATGAAATAATGTATGGAGAGTCCTGCTGGCAGCCTGAGTCAGACAGGTACTGAATAAGTCTTCAATTACGATGAGAAAGGAGAAAGAGGAGGAGGAGGCAGCAGTAGGAGAGGAGAAAGAGAAGGAGGAGAGAGAGAAATAATAATTCAAATAATTCATCACCACCCCATTTCACTTCCTCCCTCCAGCTAGAGAGGACTGTCTCCTGAGCTAGCAGAAGCCCACTGCAAGGATTCCAGGTTCTTCTTCCTTAGGGCCTGTCCTGAGGCCTGGGGTCAACACTGCTTTCCCAGCTTCCCCAGAGGAGGGAAGAGTGAAGGCTGCTGATGAGGAGCGCCCACTACCCACGGGTCTAGCCTGGCATCCTGGGCCTCCTCCCTGAGCTGCTGACCAGGAGCCCATCTTGTCTCCTCTATGCCTGGCAGGCAGTGGGGTTTCTGTCCCTGGTCCAGCTCATTTCAGGAGGCAGTGGGGCTGTGGGCTGGGCATCCTGCCCAATTAACACTCTCAAGAATGCCAGGGAGGCAGCTGCCGTGCAGTCGGGCTCCCCAAGGAGAGGGGCCCAGGTGTTCCTGACTCCTCTCTGGTGCAGGCTGGGGGTGGGAGAGCCTGTCACTAGGCCTGGCCCTCACCCCAGAGCATGTGGGCTTCCTCTGTAGGGGTGGGGAGCATCTGGCAGCCCACATCCCCTCCATCCCCAGCCCACCATGGAAACGAGAGGACGGGTGGGCTCTGGAGCTCCAAAGACCTGGGATTCGCTCCTGCCCGCCCCTCCCCCTGCCCGTCAGCTTGTTACCTGTCTGTGAAATGACAACGCACTCTGCTGCCCACTGTTGCGAGGTAACAGGAAAGCATATGGCTTGGAACTTGGTCCGCAGTCAGTACCCAACATGGTTTTCTCTCCCTCCCTCCCCATCCCTAACTACAGTGGGTGGCAGAGACATGCCAATACCTTGCTTCATAGAGAGAGGAGAAAATGAAATCAGAAGAAAACAAAAAGCAATTTTGTCTCTGTGTTTCTATGAGACAGAGACTTAGAAAAACACTTGACATGAAGAGAAGTTCCAGGGACATGAGTTCCGACATCAAGGAGCCCTACCCTGAAAGATCTGAGAATAAAGCACGTGAAGTGGGCATGCAAAGAGCAAAGCAGGTACATTTAAAACAAAAATTACAGGGAAATGTAGGACAAAGAACAAGGTCTATGAAATAATTATAAGGAAAGATAGCTTCCTGTCTCTAATAACTTATTTGCTTAGAAATTTGCTCTAAACATACTCTTCATGTCGATATTTGCTTGATGTTTGCTTGCATCTAGCTAGCTTAATAAAGGTGTTTGTCTTCATGTTAACAACGAAAAAAAAAGAAATATGACTATTCAAGCTTATAAATCCATGACGGCGTGGATTTCCAGGAACAATCCTTGAGGCTCTATAGCATACTACTGCCACCTGGTGAGAGTATACCTAAATTGGAGGGGTAGGATTTGAGAGTATATAAATAATCTCTTTGGTTGCTGAGTCTAAAAAAGGCCGTGAGGCTTGGGCCATGCAAGTGACCCACATGCAAGTCACTCAGTTACCAGCAACTATTTTGAAAAATCAGTGAACTAAGATCCACTCCCGGCTCTCCCTGAGGGCAACTCATATCCGAGTTACAACCTGAGTTCCTTCTCTATAAATGAAGGAGGGACCTAAAAGATCTATGAGGTCACTGCCAGCTCTTATATTTGAATGTTCTGTAAACATTTTAGAAACCCCAGGGGGATCTGTCAAAATGCAGAGTTCTGGTTCCAGTCTCAGATTCTCAATAAGCAGGTCAGGGGTAAAGCTCTGAAATCTACATTTTTTAATAAGCATTCTCTAGTGTTTGAGCCTGACTATTCCAAATCTTTGCATTTGCTATTTAAGATTCTGCTTTATTAAATCGAGATGTTTTGAGGTGTCTGGCCCCATCACAGTACCCTCACATTTCCTGAGGGCCTGAATATCACATAATACTCAGTGCGGCTTTACAAGGACTATATGGTATAAGAAGGTTTTAGGCCCATTTTGCTGATGGGGAAATTGAGGCTCAAAAAGGTGACACAAGCAGCTCGAGGTCACAGGCTGAGTAAGCTGGAGCTGGGTTTGAACCCTCGGCTTTGCATTCCCAAAGAACACAGGGCCTCCAGGACTTTGTCCTCCACTTCTTGGTACAGCAGGACCTGGGGCACTGACCTAGCCAGGGAGTCAGAGCCCACTCCCCACTTTTAAGGGCTTTCTGCAGGCTTAGGACACATTCCAGACTCCAGCCCATGCATCTCTTGGCCTCCTTTGGCATCTCCTGTGCCACCCATCAAAGCGCCCCTCTATCTCCAAAATGGCCGTTGTAGGTTCTGACCTTCAACAGAAAAGGCGAAGGTATGACCAAACCTGTTCTCACCTCTTCTTCCCAGGAGAACACACATTCTTAAGGGGGAAGGAAACGTGGCTCGTCTTTCCTGCAACTGCTGCTTCCACTTAAAAGACACACTGAATGATTCAAACCCCAGCTCTGTCACACACTAGCCATGTGTCCTTGGGTTATTCCTGGTGAGGAAATTATTATTTCCTCACCAGAAAAAATGGGGATTAAAAAAAAATCCTCTCTTACAGGATTGCTGTGGGGATTAAATGAGACAGTACATGGAAAATGTTATTCATGACAATAAATGGTAGCTAAAAAACAAAAAGCATACACACACATGCACAACCTATGGTTTGGAGAGAAAGGGAAATACATCCCTGCTCTGACATGTCTGTTTCACTCAGGCATGCACAGCGTGACCCTGAAGCTGGAAGGTTCCACGCAGCCCAGCAGCGATGGGCCATTCAGGCAGGCACTGCCTGGGGTCTCGTGTTCCCCTGGAGGGGCAGTGCTCTAGCCTGGGAAAAGGGTATCTGGCTAAAGTCAGAACCAGGAAGAGTTCTCTGTCCTCACCACCCCTCTCACATTCCTGCAAATCCATGGGGAACTCCTCAGGGGAACCCCACCCTCACAGGGAGGTCAGGGGTCAGCTCATCGCCATCCTATTGGCACAGAAATGGTGGGCAGATCCCCCTTCCCGGATCCTCCCGGGTGGGTAGTAGGCTTATTTCTCTTTTAATGGAAAGGGGCGGGGGAAGCGAGTGGGCCTGGCCAGCCTGGCTGCTGCCTCCGTGTTCTTCAATTACAGAGACAAAATGATTTGATGCAGGAACCAAGCCGACATCTGGGTTCCAGTTAGCATCTGACATGGGGCCTTGCTAATTAATCTGGAAACATGAATTCACAATGGCTCAAATCCGAGCGCAGTCAGGGAGAAAGCCGGCTGATGGGCCGTGAACAGAAGGTGGGGTGCGGCGGGGCGGTGCGAGGAGGTCATCCGGAGGGTCTGGGAGGACTCAGGAGATGGCGCCTTTGGTTCACCCATCCTCCCTGTCTTTGCATCTGACCCCCAGGGACAAGCAGGAGGTGGTCCAGCAGCAGTGGGGAGGGCCCCGGGGGACGCCCACTCTGTGTTGGCAGCCAGCGAGGAAGACAAAGGGACTCAAACATTTCACCCCATCAGCCAGATCAGTCCCTTCGTTCTCACCTGGAGCAAATATGCCCAATGCTGGCAGACTGGCCCATCTTCCTGGGGCTTCCAATTCTTCTCACTCAGTCTTGAAAGTTTAGAAGGAAATATATTTATTTTTTTTTCAAAGGGATATATACATATACATATATGTATATGTACATAGATTCAAAAGTACTTACCCATTTAACAAATATTTATCTGTCAGTTACCTTCTAGTTGAGCCTTTATTAGGCACCATCCATGGAGCTAAGAGCTTTACAACACTACGATATTTAATCCTTATGAATACCCCTTGAAGTTTTATCTCCATTTTACGGTTGAGCAAAACAGGGCTCGGAGAGGTCAAACTAGTTGCCTAGGACTGCACAGCTAGTAAGTGCAGGGTCAGATTCAGCCCAGGGTTGGGCAAGAAGACAGTGTGCCAGGCCTGCTCCCCACCACCACTTCCCTGTGACTGTTGAGCTCATCCCCAGCTGCCCAAATGAGTCCCAAACAGCTTTGGGGCTCCATGAGAAAGGCGCTGTGAGATTTACTTGAATACACAGCACTGCTGTCTGAAAAGTGTGTGACCTCCTGATTCAAATCCACTGCTCACCTTTTACAGTTAAAGAAACAAAACTCCGGGCAGGCTCAAGGACTTGTGTCAGGGGTACTGGAGCCAAAACGCAGTTTCCTGACTCGCAATCCTGCTTCCCACGGTGTGCACGGGCAGCTCTGAGCGGCGGCTCAGTCCTTCCTGGCTCCGCATTTTCACAGGCTTTACACCCTGCTGAGGGCGCAAGGCAAGTGGCCCACCCTCTCTGTGCCTCCCCCCAGGATGTTTATGATGCTAAGCAGCCGACACCTCCGGAAGAGTTCGGCACAGTGCTCGGCACACTGCAAGTGCTCAGTAAATATTAGCTATTCTCATCACTTTACCTCACTGCTCCATGGTACTAAGATAAAGGCCCCTATCAGCCACGGACTCTGACTCTGTCTTCCTACCCTATGGGAGAAGCTGCCTGAAATGAGAGCCGATCCAAATAAAATGCTTACCACAGCTCCTGCCACGTAGAGGGGTTCAGTCAAGCTTGACCAATATTGTCACAACTATTACTATATTACCTGGACGGCCTTCTCTCTCTGGGCTCTGTCCCCCTGAAACTATTAGATGTCAAGACGGTCTCCCTGGCCTGGAAGTGCCAGCATCTCACACGTCTCTCTGGGCTGACAGTTGGCACTACTTTGCATTCCCTCCTTCTGTAGACCTATTCATTGCTCCCCAGTTTCCTTTGGCTTCTGAAAATTAATTATCAGTGATTTGTTAAGTTCATTAGCTCTGCCTCTCAACAGCATGGAAGGCCCGCCATCTGGACCCACATTTTCACTTTCATGCGCGTCGTTCCGTAATTACACAATAAGTGGTGTCACCCTGCAAAGCCACGCTGAAGGCAGTCGGCTTACCCCCTCCCTTCGGCAGACTTGGGAAATCTCTCACCAGGACAAGCTGATTCTGTCCACCCTGCTCTTGGAGCTGCCGTCCCTTCAACTATGTGCAGAGCCCCGCCAGCTTTCCCTTCTTAAACGCAATTGCACCCCGACTATGCACTGGGGCCTGTGGAGGTGCCATTCATATGGTCTCTTACTTAAGCCTTTAGTATTTCTGTGAGGCCACCATTATTAACCTAGTTACAGATTAGGAAACTGAGGCTCAGACAGATGAAGTAACTCACCCAAAATAATGTATCATTGTCAAGCAGTGGAGCCAAGATCTGAACCTAAGTCCTAATCACACACCAGAAAATCCTGAGGCTGAGAGCAGCATGATTCTGCAAGCCCACCCTTGCCTTCTTGCTACATCCAATTTCCCTCCTGCTTTCCTCTGCAGGACCTCTCGGACGTGTCGTTCTTACCTTAGCTCTATTCCATCTGCCCATTCCTGCCTCATCAGCTGCAGTCCCGCTCAACCCCATTGCTTTACCGATGCCAGATTCTTAACAGGATGGACACATATGGCTTAACGGGAAGAATAAATTCTACTTATTGAGCACACACTACCTGATCATTGCTATAATATATTCCTGGATTACCTCATTTAAGCCACACAGCAATCTTGTCAGGCAAGTAACCACAGGAATTAACAAACACATTTTACAGATGGGAGACCAAGGTGTAGAAAGACTGAGCCACTGCCCACAGTCATCCAGTTAGTAAGTTACGGAACTTTTGCTTGAAGCCAGACATTCTGACTCTAGTGTCTACTTCTCCAGCTCCCTAGCAAGGGCAGAGCCAACTACATTGCTGAGAGGGAGGCTGCTACAGAGATAAGGATTCCAGCCACATGGAAGATGGGATCTCCTATGTCTTGAGATGAGTACCAACAGGTTCCCACAACTCCACTGTAGGCAACTGAAACCCTGTTTCAAGTAAACAATAATCAGAAGGGAAGAGGATTCTTGCCTCATTCATTCAACAAACATTTACTGAATATCTAATAGATAGCAAGGGCCATTCTGGGCATTACAGACACAGAGAACACAGATGTGCACCCCAGCCCTCCAAGAGAAACAGACTCCTGTTACAAAAAGGTGAAGCCATGGTGCCCAGAGAGCACATGGCAGAGGAACCCCACCCAGCCCACGAGGTGAGGAGGGAAGCCTTGCTGGGTAAGTGGTATTTCAGCTTAGACCCAGAGGATGACAGACATGGCCTGGACGATGTGTATGTGAGTGTGTGTGAGTGTGTTACACACTTGCATGTGCATCTGTCCAGGGAGGTACATACTCTGGGCCAAGAGAACAGTGTATGCAAGCCCAGAGTGGAGCATGAGGAAGGCACATCTGGGAGGAGCTCAGAGAGCATCCGGGGAGCCCTTGTACTCATTCAGCAAATGTTTGCCAAATGCCAGTGATACTTCCTGGGAGCTCCTTGTCCAGAAGCTGCTTGCTAGTGCCAGCAAACTAGATCTGGCTTAGAAAGTCCGTCCTAGAGCTGCTTCTTCTCTGAGTTCCTCAGACAGCTCCAAGTCTGTGCCTCACCTGCTCAGCAGCTTTATATTTCACCTATTTCACCTGTCTCTACCTTGAGGCTCATCCCCTCTGGCATCTCCAGGCCCTTCGACTCCAGTCCTCACCACCAGATGTCGTTTATCCAGGAAGGAAAGGGGGCTAATGTTTGTGGAGGCCAGCCCTGCACAGGGGACCTTCAAACACCCTTCAAAGAGCCCAACCAATATCCCCAAAACAGAAATGCTATTACTATCCCCACTTTACAGATGAAGAAACTGACGCTTAGGGAACTGCAGTGACAGTTGCCGCACGTCACAGATCTTGTCATGCTCTTCCCAAAGACAAGATCTTCAGAAGTCAACGCCCGGCCTTCCCTAAAGGGATTGCCAAAAAGTCACACATGTCAAATAGTTTTCTCCTAAAAATCTGACACCTTTTATTAGCACACCACAGTTCTGCAAAACAATAGACTCCTTCAAAATTCCTGTGGAATGTAAAATTGTGAGCCCTCTAGCAAGAGAAGAAGTAGAGCAACCTCCCTTCATTTGGCAAAGAATGCTAAGCATGGGGAGACTGGGCCATTCCTTTCCTCCAGAATGTCTGAACCACCCTCAAACAATTTCAGAACAAGCCCAATACTAGGCAAATTTGGAGGCAGGCCGGGCGCAGTGGTTCATGCCTGTAATCCCAGCACTTTGGAATGCCGAGGCAGGTGGATCATTTGAGATCAGGATCACTTTGAGACCAGCCTGGCCAACATGGCGAAACCCCGTCTCTACTAAAAATACAAAAATTAGCTGGGCATGGTGGTAGGCGCCTGTAATCCCAGCCACTCAGGAGGGTGAGGCAGGAGAATCACTCGAACCTGGGAGGTGGAGGTTGCAGTGAGCTCAGATTGCATCACTGCACTCCAGCCTGAGCGACAGGGCAAGACTCTGTCTGGGGGAAAAAAAAAAAAATTGGAGACAGAGTAGAAACATAGTGCAGTGACCCAGTCACAAATTTCAACAGCTGGCAACTGAAACACAAGAAGGGTCCACGGCAGAGCCACAAAGCCTCAGCTCTCAAGCAGAGGGACCAGCCGTCACGTGGAGTAGGATGTGTTCCAAGGAGTCCTCAAATCCCTCCATCAGACATTGTTGCCTGAATAAACAGTACTCTCTTCACATGTATGCAGGCTCAGGGGATGAGTGAAAAACTAACCCACTTAACGGCATTATGCAGCGGAAGCCTCGCGGGTGAGACCACACAGGAGTTCACTTTCTGCATGACACAGCTTTGGGATATACGAATCTTATCCTGAGTATGCATAACCTTATAAAGTTTTAAATCATCTAAACATGAAACATGCTATGAAATTCACGGTAGCTCTTGCCCCTGCACATTTTCTTAAAAGACACATGCTTAAAATCCAACCAAAACCTGACAGGGCACGGGAGGGAAGGATTACGAAGCCCTTTGACATTCCAAAGTACTCTTTGGCCTGGGGAAGGTTGGGCCCCAGGGAGGGGGGTCTGTCAGCCCCGTGCTCCTCCTCAGCATGGTGGCTGCCCTCCCTCGAGCCTTGCTATTCCAAGGTTGAGGCCATTTCATGCCTTATCAATAATTCATGGGTACAAACAATAATGCCAGCTGGATCTCCTCTGTGGATGGAGAGGGGCCTCGGCAGAGGCTGCAGGATAAACCTCTAACCATCTAGGAGCAAATGTCCACTGGGGTGCACACCCGGCTTCCCGGGGGGAGACAAGACTTAGAAGCACTTTAAGAATCAATTCCAGCTTGACAGGGCTAAGCTTTGCAGACAGTCTCGAAGGTACCCCCATGTTCCACTCAGAGCCAATGGCACCCCTGGGAATACAGAGCATGGGGTCCCCTCCCCCACCTAGGAGCACTAGGTATACCTAGTCCAGCCCTTGGACAGAGAAGCAGCATGGGCATTAGAAGCATCACTCAACCAGGAGAGGGAAAATTAGGTTCTAGTCTCAGCTCTGCCACTTACCCGCTGTGTGACCCAACATAAGTTGCTTAACCTCTCTGAGCTTCAGTGTACTCTTAATAAAACGAAGACGGAATAGAGAAATAGGCAAAGGATTCAAACAGGTAGTTTAACAGAAAAAGAACACAAATGGCCTTAAAAGCATTAAAATGGGATGCTCAACCACACTCATAATTAAAGAAATACAAGTTAAAACAAGATGTATTTCAGCCCATCAAACTGGCAAAGTGAAAAATGTCAATAATGTTCAATACCAGAGAAGGTGTGGAGAAAGAGAGCTTCTTGTATACTGTGAAGATGGAACAGCCTTTCTAGACAGCAACTGGGCAATAGGCATCATAATGTAAAATGCATCTTTTCTTTGACTTGGTACCTCCATTTCTAGGAGTTGGTCCTACTGATCTTGCCATATGAGAACACAGAGTCAAACAAGGATGTTTCTTTGTAACAATGTTTATAAGAGCAAAAAGACTGAAAACAATGCAATGTCCCTCCATGAAATACATATAATAAGACTGTGTAAGCCTGAGCAACATGGCAGAAATCCTGTCTCTACAAAAAATACAAAAATTAGCCAGGCCTGGTGGTGCACACCTGTGGTGCCCTACTCAGAAGGCTGAGATGGGAGAATCGCTTGAGCTCAGGAGGAGGAGGTTACAGTGAGCCAAGATCACATCACTGCACTCCAGCCTGGGTGACAAAGCAAGACCCTGTGTCAAAAAAAAAAGTAGGCCGGGCGCAGAGGCTCATGCCTGTAATCCCAGCACTTTGGGAGGCTGAGGCGGGCGGATCACCTGAGGTCAGGAGTTCGAGACCAGCCTGGCTAACATGGCGAAACCCTGTCTCTACTAAAAATACAAAAATTAGACGGGCGTTGTGGTGCATGCCTGTAATCCCAGCTACTCAGGAGGCTAAGGAAGGAGACTCATTTGAACCCAGGAGGCAGAGGTTGCGGTGAGCCAAGATTGCACCACTGCACTCCAGCCTGGGCGATAGAGCAAGACTCTGTCTCAAAAAGGAAAAAAAAAAAAGAGAGAGAGAGAGAGCCTGAGTCTGTGGTGCTAAGAACAGGAAGACCAGCTGTAGATGTGCTGATATACAGTGGTCTCTTAGCTCTACAGGAGGGAAATAAAGAGGTAAGCTCCCATTTTGAAGAAAGAGAGAGAGAATATCTGTGTTTTTATATGCAGAGAACATTTCAGGAAGCCTCCACATGAAGCTATTTTAGTAGCTGTCTCTGGGAAGGGGACCTCGAGATCTGAAATAGGATGGAGACTCCTGTTCATTTTATATGTCTCCGTCTTATTTAATTTTTTAAACTAGGTATTAGATTTTTAATAACTTTCAGATGTGAAAGTTCTGTTTCGCTTACACAGGAAGCATCTTGGCTGTGTGACAATTTAATGCAGCTGATATGAGAGAGGGCTATAAACTGTAACAGATGTGCACGTGCACATGGGACACCTGGGACATGGGTGTCTCTTAGAGAAGAAGATCCCACAGGGCGAACAATGAATCGGATGCAGTGCCCACTGCTTTTTAGAGTTCACGCCACATTCATCCCCAGAGGAGTATGAGGAGCCACCAAAAGTATCAGAGTCCAAACTGGCCTTTATCCGAGAGGTTCAGGGTGGTGGAGATGAGGCTTTAAAAGCTTCCCAGGAACCAAACCTCTTCACTGATACATTTTACCTGATGAACCATCTTCAAGGCCAGAGACTGGTTCTCAAAGAGCAGGTCTGAGGGATGCACAAGGGTTTTGTTTGTTGATTGACAGATTCCAACACCAGCCCATAAGCTCCACCTTTACAGCTGCGGCAGGAGGCATTCCCCAGCCTCACTGAAGCCTAGCTGGGCGCTCAGCGCACACTTGTGGAATACATGAATGAGCGGCTGGTCTCGAGCAGTTCCTTAGCGTCCACAGGCTATTAGATCTGGAAGAACTTTCCAGAAGAAGCCCCTCAGTCCCACATACGGGTGTGACTTGCTCAAGACTCACAGCAACAAGAGACAGAGCCAAGGCTGAAGCCCAAGACCTATGACCCTCGCCTGGCACTTCCTGCCCTTATCTCCCTAAGCATGCACAGATGTCACCTTTTTCCAGATACAACATACGGCCAAACACTCCTCCCATCTATGCCATTCTCAGGCTTTAAAGGTTTTGAAGGCCGGGCATGGTGGCTCATGCCTGTAATCCTAGCACTTTGGGAGGCTGAGGCGGGTGGATCACAAGTTCAGGAAATCGAGACCATCCTGGCTAACACGGTGAAACCCTGTCTCTACTAAAAAAATTTTTAAAAATTAGCCGGGCGTGGTGGCAGGCACCTGTAGTCCCAGCTACTTGGGAGTCTGAGGCAGGAGAATGGCATGAACCTGGGAGGCAGAGTTTGCAGTGAGCCGAGATTGCGCCACTGCACTCCAGCCTGGGTGACACAGCGAGACTCTGTCTCAAAAAAACAAAAGGTTTTGAAGTTGGTTTCCAGTCTGACATTTCTGTAAAGTATCCAGACCAATCAGACTCATCAGCCAAGCCTTACAGTTTAAAAGAGAAAAGGGCTCTTTCCGCCCTATGCTGTCCATAACTTAGGACAATGTCTATGCAGTACCTGCCAGACGCAGGAAGACACAATTCACTCCCTCCTTAGGAAGTGAACTCAGGATCTCTCCTGGACAGGGCCAGGTCACTCAAGATGTGCAGAAGCAGCCTGACCAGCAAGGACCTCATCAGGAACCACGTCCTCTGAGCACAAAGATGAGCCAAACAGCCTCCAAGACCTCACCTCTATGTGTGCAAGTTCCACTCTAAAACTAAACACTCACTAGAGCTTCAGGGATCATGTGTCGGCACACGGTGGCCTCAGCACCGACCAGTGTGCAGGGAGGACTCCAGCAAAGTAAGAAAGCACAGCGGGGAAACCAGCAGCCTTGGGGCCGCTCCCAGCTCTGCTCCTACCCAGCTATGACTCCAGGGAACTCCTGTCCCGGGCCTCACTGTCCTCATCTGCAAAGACAGGACCTGAATTAGAACCTCTCTCGGGTTCTTTCCAGTTCATATATGACTAAAGCCATTATTCTTCGGGGACAAGACCTAGAAACCCCAGAGGCAAAGCTTTTTCATGAATTGACAAGCAGCCGCTCAGAACAGGCCCAGCTCCCACACTGGCCTCCAAGAAGCCCCCGGGAAGGCACCATGCAGGGTCAGGGAGCGAATGCACCACCGAGTCCCTGCTCTCAGGCCTTGCATTGATGCCTTCTTCCCGCCCTTCCTGCGGTCAGCCCCCTCGGCCCCTCTGCCTCTTTTAAGTGAGGTTGGCCTCAGCCCTGGCCCTCTTCTCCCCTCCTCGGTCCATGCTGCTTCCTCTCACCAGACCTCTACGGTCCCAGGGCCCCGTCCCTCCCCTTCCCTGCAAGCCTGAGCCAGAGAGTCCCAGGGGGCTCTTCATCACATTTGAGAAACAAACCTTTTGAACAAATGTGGGTAATCATAAAGATGGGCCCAGCAGGACAAGCAGGAGTGTTCATCTCTCTCCTGGCACGATGCCCTCACCATGGCTAGAAGCGCACGTGTGTACACACACACACTCCCCAAATCCCACTCCTCTTCAGCAAACAGCTGTGAGCAGCCACCAGGAGATACCCCACCAGCTCACGCCCAGAGTTAACTTCCCAGAATGGGTCTTCCCCACCTCCCTTGGGCTCTGGGAGCAGGAGTCTAACAGGCCCCTCCTGCCCTGATGCCCACAACCTGCATTGTGTGTGCAGGATCCACAGAAAGTATTGCAGCAAAGAAAGGCACGCCTGGAGCCCAGAACCCAAAGCCCAGGCTGGCGGTGGTTGCTAAGAGACAGAGGATGCCCAGCTGGAATCGTGACTGAGGTTTCTTGTTTGTGCAAGAGCAAGATGAAGAGGAAAGGAGAGGACGTGTTTGCTGTGATGAATTGCGACCTCCACCAGATCCTGCCGGAGGGAGAAAAGATCTCACTTAGGATCATACTCAATGGTGTTCAGGCCCTCCAGCCTTCCAGCAGCAGAACAAGCTATAAGCCTCATTCCTTCACTGTTCCTTAAATATCTGCCCTGGAAAACTAAGACAAAAAAAATCTTAGGAAAGAAAAGTTAGCTATTTTATTTTGTAAGGTGCAGTGCGGTGAAGGAGCAAATCCAAAGTGAGGCGCAGACTGACTCCATTTAGTCCCAGCTTCTCTGCTTCCTGCTGTGTGTCCTTGGGGAAATTGCTTAACCTCCCTGTGCCTCAGTTTGCACTTATGTTAAAGAAGCTAATATGGGCCGGGCGCGGTGGCTCACGCCTGTAATCCCAGCACTTTGGGAGGCCGAGACGCGTGGATCACGAGGTCAGGAGATTGAGACCATCCTGGCTAACACGGTGAAACCCCGTCTCTACTAAAAATACAAAAAAAAATTAGCCGGGCGCGGTGGCGGACACCTGTAGTCCAGCTACTCAGGAGGCTGAGGCAGGAGAATGGCGTGAATCTGGGAGGCGGAGCTTGCAGTGAGCCGAGATTGCGCCACCGCACTCCAGCCTGGGGCACAGAGCGAGACTCCGTCTCAAAAAAAAAAAGAAGCTAATATGGCTGGGTTCGGTGGCTCATGTCTGTAATCCCAGCACTTTGGGAGACCTAGGTGGGCGGATCACCTGAGGTCAGGAGTTCGAGACCAGTCTGAGCAACATAGCGAAACTCCCTGTCTACTAAAACTACAAAAATTAGTCAGGTGTGGTGGTGCACGGCTGTAATCCCAGCTACTCGGGAGGCTGAGGCAAGAGAGTCACTTGAACTTCTGGAGCAGAGATTGCAGTGAGCTGAGGTCACGCCACTGACGGAGCAAGACTCTGTCAAAGAAGAAGAAGGAGAAGGAGAAGGGGAAGAAGAAGAAGAAGCAGCAGCAGCAGCTAATATAAGTTCCTCACAGTGTGTTGTGAGGATTAAGTTCAGTACCCATCACAGTGCCTGATCTCAGTTAGGACCCACGCAGGTTCACTGTTACTAGACGTGGACTGTCGCAGCTGGAGCATCTAGCACAACTCCTTATTCTAAGATGAGGAGTCAAAACTGCAGAATGGCCCTAACCAGGGGAGAGAAGGTCATTTCCACGCTGCTCCGCCATACCCTCCCTCCTCTGCCCTGGGAGGACCTGTGGCCCATCTCACCAGCCTCCCAAGCAGGCATCCCAGGCCAGCACTCTGCAGCCCCAGCTCTGCTCTCTTCACTCCCTCATCCTGCACACAGGTCCTGAGCGCCTCACCATCGGGTACCAGGCATGGAGTGAAAAAAATGTGGACACAGCTCTGCTCCCCCAACCCCACCCAAGCTTACTGCTGATGGAGGCTTCACAGCCAACACACACTCAGCCCCCTTCCTGCCCCCAGCCAGACCGTTTCTCAAGAACAAGGCGGCCCCTCTCCACAAAACCCACAACTACTCACCCGGCTCTCAGGTCCTGGCATCGCTCCTAGATCCCAAAGCGGGTGAAAGCAAAGAGGGAAAACAGAAGGAAATGACCTCTTCTGGCAGGGCAGTCTCTCTGCCGCCAGGAACAGGAGCCAAGTTCAGGGAAAGGGGAGGTTTGGGACAGCACCCTGAGTGGGCTGATGAACAAAATTTCTAAATCTTAAATCAAGCACGTGCTCGGATGCAGCGATTTACTGGCATTAAAAAGTCTGGCCGGTATGGCAATTCCTCAAAAATTAAACATAGAATCGCCACATGATCCAGCAATTCCACTCTGGGTACATACCCAAGGGGAATGTACAGGGACTCAAACAGACACTTGTACACCTGTGTTCATGGAAGTATTATTCACAACAGCCAAAAGGTGGAAGCAGCCTCAGTGTTCATCCACAGATAAATGGATAACAAGTATGGTATTTAATGTGGAATATTATTCAGCCTTAAAAAGGAGGCACATTCTGACATATGCCACAATGTGGATGAACCTTGATGACATTATGCCACGTGAAAAAAGCCAGTTGCGAAAGGACAAATATTGTATCATCTCACTTATCCAAGGTACCCAGCATGGTCAAATTCATGGAAACAGAAAGTAGAATGGTGGTTGCCAGGGGCTGGGCTCTGGAGCCTGACTGCCTAGGTTCAAGTCCTGGCTCTTCTTCTTTCTAGGTGTGTGATATTGAGCAAGTTACTTAACTTCTCTGTGCCTCAGTTTCTCCATCTGTAAAATAAGGATAGCTGCACTTATACTTCATAGGGCGACTGGGAGGATTAAAAGAGTTAATATGTGTCAAGCATTTAGAACATCACAAGGCGCATAAAAACACCACATCAGCACCGCTATTGTTTTTGATGGGGGAGGGAGTCGCCATTTGGTCCATGGTCTAGATGTCTGCGGACATTTCTGTCGTCCTTTCTGCTTCCCTGGATTTGTTCAGGGAACATGCCCTGGGATCTGGATCCCCAAAGAGTCCATGGTTCCCTGAGCGGGCAGGACCTTGGCCACGTGAACGTTCTCAATCTTGGTCATGAAACTGTGGTAGCTGGGACATAGAATGGAGCCCGTGGGGCCCAAGCACACCCCGCCAGGTGAGGCCGACAGCATGGAGCAGGCCGAGCAAGGGCACTGTGGGCAGCGTGATCCCGCCCTTCCCCGTCAGTTGGCACCAAAGGAGGGTACTTCCTTCTGCCCTAAACAGCCACACAGGCAGAAACAGCCTTCTCCTTCCTGCACAGCTGTCCATCCAGGGCCCATGGGACGCTTCTAATGCCCTTTAAAATTCTGCCAGCATCTCTCACTACACACACTCGCATCAAAAACAGGCCCATTGAAGCAGCTAATTCAAACAAATTCACCTGGGTGCTGACAGCTTCTGGTGGATGTGAAGCCACAAACAAGGCCTTTCTTCAGGCTGCACCCACCCAGCCCTGGACCAGGGGGTGGGGAGTGACCAGTAGTACTGCAGGCACACAGGCCCATGCCTCTGCCAGCCATGCTGGGCATGCCAACAACACACTCACCACATTCACAAGCACTTATTGACACCCCACTACCAGCCAGGCCCTGGAGACCCCTGTGAACAGCAGATGTGAGTTCCGCCCTCTGGAGGCTGTGACGTTTCCCAAATGGCTCCATCACCGTAAAGGCAGAGGACTGGAGCCCAGCTGTCCCAAGCACAGAGCTTCTTGAAGGTCTCTCATTTTATCTTAAACGTTCTAGCCAATTCTGCATTTTACTCCTTAATGCCCCATTTGTTTTCCAATAGTCATGATAATAACAGCCGCAAACATAAACTGAGACATGCCAAGTTTCAGGCACCATGCAGAGCTCTTTGTGTGTATCACTGCATTTGCTAAACCCAGCCTATGCATGCGGACTAAGAATCCGCATGCTGCCAATGAGAACACTAAGGCAGAAAGAGGTTAGGCAACGTGCCCACGTGGCAGAGCTGGGCTTGGAACCCAGCCTGGCCCCCAAGTCCACTCCTTTAACAGCTGTATAAGTGAAATATATAGAACTATTTTTAATCACTTAACTGCCCATCCCCCAAATGTTTAAAGTAGAAATGAAGCTCCAGGACGATGCCCCATTGAAGCCCTGTGGCTGCAGGCCCCAGGCTCACTGCCCAGGACCCCTGGGGTGTCCAAACTCCTGCAGATCCCTGCCTTCAAGGTTCAGGTTCTAGGCACTGCAAACTGAGGTGCCCCTCTACCAGCCACAACCTCCTCCTTTGGCTTCCCAGACCCTGGCCCCTGCAGGCTTCAGTCTGGCCCCTCTGCAGGCTCAGGTAACCCAGGGTCCCAGACAAAGCCAACTCAAGGATCCCCTGCAATCTCAGTCTCTCCCCTCCTCACCAGGTGACAGATTTTAGGATTATAGTACTCATTCTTTCCCATGGTGACCCTTCCCAGCTCCGATGTCTGAGAGTCCTCTTGGTTCTCTGAGCCTCAAACCACCTCCAGAACTGCCCCCATGCAACAGGTGCCTGTCCACAGTCAGATGGCCAAGACCTGGTACCCAAGTTGTCCAGCTGATTGCCACCTTGGCTCTCATCCCCGGTTATCAACCCAGTCATCCGCCCATTGCCACCACCCTCTTCTGAGCCCTGGGCCCTGTCCCTAAACTCCAACAGAATCTAAAAGGCCAAGGGCCCCAGTATTTCCAGGGGTCACCCACCCCCATTTTTCATGGTGTATTCCCCCACCTTTGGAGGGTCCAGTTACCACTAGGCCCCCCGCACATCTGCCAGGATGCTGGAGCTTCCTGTGCCTCTGGGATGCTACACCTTGTCGACTGCCTCAATCTCCAGGGCCAGTGGGGCCAGCACCCCTGGCTCCTAGCCTATCTCCTTCCCTGCCTGGATGGAGGCCTTCCTCACAAGAGGAAGCACAACTACAGCTACACTGTCAGGCAGCCGAAGATGAGCATCTTTGGGGGGTATGAAATGGATCACTGGCAGCCCCACATCCGGGGCAGGCTCTCCTGAGGTTTAGATGAAAACAGTCACCGGTCATAAAGTAAATTCAGGTGAGCCTGGAAATTGGGGAGTTGCATGCTCATGGCAGCTTTATCACAAGAGCCAGAGTGGGAGCCACCCAAGTGTCCATGCACAGTGGAATGGATGAACAAAATGTGTACAGACAATGGAATATTATTCAGCTTAAAAAAAGGGGCGGGGGGGAATCCTGACACACGCTACAACAGGGATGAGCCTTGAGGACATGATGCTAAGTGAAATAAGCCAGTCATAAAAAGATACACACTGGGCCAAGCCGGGGGCTCATACCTGTAATCCCAGCCTTTGGGAGGCCAAGGTGGGAAGATGGCTTGAGCCCAGGAGTGTGAAACCAGCCTGGGCAACATAGGGCGATCCCATCTCTAATATATATTTTTTTAAATTTATTTTTAAGACAAACACTGTATGATTCCACTTCTATGAGGTCCCTGGAGCTGTCAACTTTATAGAGACAGAAAGTAGAATGGTGGCTGCCAGGGACTGGCAGGCGGGGCAATGGGAGTTATCATTTAATGGCAATAGAGTCTCAGTTTTATAGAGTCAAAATGTTCTGGAGATCGGTTCCACAATGAGGCAAACTTAACATTACTGAACGGTACACTTAAAAATCATTATGATGGTAAATTTTATGTTATGTGTATTTAACCACAATTTAAATTTTTTTAATAAAATAAAAGTGAAACAAGGACTATTTTGCAAGTAGATTACATATAATTACATATCCATCACCTTCTATTTACTTGGAATCACATTCATGAGAAGTTGTGCTGAAAGGTTTGGGGAGGGAAGGATCTGGATGTTTCGTGGGCCTGCTAAAAACTCACTCCAGCGCCACCCCCAGGTCCTGTATCCCCTGCTCACCGCCTGGTCCCCTGGGTCACTCTGAATTGCCATCATTTCTGGACAGCCTTGTACCCTTGCTGTATTGGCTTTGGATTGTTTCTTTGCTATCACCGTGCTGCTGGGCTATCTGGCCACGGAGCAGACAACCCGTTAAGCTGCTGCGTGTTTCCTGGGGTGCTATCAGGCCTGAGGGCTGGAGAGCCCCTACCTCCCAGCGAGCGGCCCTGAACCTTGGTCAGATTCCTTGCAGGTCTTCTGCCATCTCAAGAGGCTGGGGCGGCCTCACTTCCTCTCCCCAAAGAGGTGTGTTTGCTCTGCTCTGGGTGGGGGATCATTAGCTCACCCCATCCTGTGCCACCCACGTCCTCCCACAGCCCTTCTTGTGTCCCCACAGTCACAGCCACAGTTGCGTGACAAATGACTAAGGAGGTCTTGGGGACGCCATCTCTTTCTGCAGGCATTATTGTGCCTGACCTAAACCCAAATACCCAGGCCCCGGTCTCCCGGGTGACACCTGAAGGCCGCGGTTTCCTGGCAACCAGGAACAATGGCCCCTGGGAAAAGCACACACAGTTTGGGAAAGGGCCGCCTGTTCTCTCTGCACCCCTGGGTAGGAGCAGACCACTCATGTGGGCCGAGTCTCCATTCAAGCCTGAAGGGGGGGCCTCAGAGCCCACCTGCCCACCCTAAGCCCGAGCTGCAGATCTCTCCCACCTGGGTGCTGTGAGCGCCCCTTCATGGGACAAAAGCCTCTCTGAGCCCACCCCGGCTCTCCTCTCCCTCGGCAAGCATCCCTCCACGCCAGGCCCAAGTCTGGACTTTGTTCCCCCAGAGCTGATTCAAGGTGTTCAGACTCCTGTTTGGGGGACTTCTGTTGTCACCTTTTGCCTGCAGAAATGACATTCTCTTTCCCCTTTGATTTTTTGGGGCCAACTTCCCAGTTTGATCACATGGTTCTGGATAAGGGGCGAGGACGCAGGTTTTGCCATCAGGCAGTCCTTTGGATGAACCTCCCTCCCAGCCACTCACCTACTCACTGTGTGACCTGGGCAAGTCACCAAACAAGGAATCTCCTCTCAGGCAGCTCACATTGACTTCCATCCCCAACAGGACCCACCAGCTCTGAAAAGCAGAGACCACAGCCTTTTTTCTCACCACAATACCCCCAGAGACCAGAATGAGGCAGAAACAGAAATATTTGTTGAGTGTGTTACAAATGAAAAATTAAAGATCTGACCTAGGAAAAGCCAGAGGCCTACGGGCCCAGCCAGGGGAAAGCCCCGTGCCTGCAGACTCGAAGGCACGGGCTTCATGAACGGGACCCAGTAGGCACAGCCAGGCAGGCTGGGGAGCCAGCGGCACATGCTCCCTTCCCCATCACCTGACCGTGTGCCTGCGTCTTCATCTGTCCGTAGCAGGTCAGTCAGTTAACATGGTTCTAAAATACTTGGGCCCGGTGTCCACTCACTGCACAACTCCATCAGCGTCTCACTGAAAGAGGAGGGAAGGGACATGCAATTCTACCCTGCTCCCTAGAAGGGAGGCCTCTTCAAGAGAACAGCAGACCTGAAGAGCCAGGGCGACAGAACAGCATTCCTTTGGGAGGTAGAGAGCAACAAGCAGAAATCCATGAAAACCTGGAATCAGCAAGGGGAAGTGGGGCAAGCTCAGCATCCTGGGAACTGGAGGCCGAGCAATAGTGAGGACGCCAGGGTGGAAGCAGCTTCCCGCTGGGCAGCCTGAGGCCTGGAGAGGTAACCCCAGGGGGCTGCAGTGAGTACCCACAGCTCAGGCACTCCCCAGCCCCCAGGGCAGCTCTCACTGGATGCTGTGCTCAGGTGTCTCCCCCAGAGGGGCTTCTCAGCCAAGTGGAGGAGGAGCTACAGAAGGGGATTTAAACAGCCACGGATGGTTTTCCGAAAAGGACAATGACAGAGACCAGGTTGGGGAGGGAGTGGGTCCTCTGTGAAAACCACTTCTCTTGGGCATAAGAAGAGATCATTCTATTTTACCTGCTTCATAGAAAAACACCCCAGGAGCTGACACACCACGCCCTGGGGAAGGATAAAGAAGGGACGGCGGTTGGAAAGGCACCCCGGACCCCTGGGTGGGCTCCTGGATTCCTGGGGTCCTTGGAGTGATGATGGAATTGAACATTAGGACTGGGCCCTCGGGCTGGCTAACCTGAGATGTCAGCATCTGCATTTGGCATTGGTGATAAAGAAAGAAAGGCAACACACTCATAAAGCCATATTCTAAAGTCACTATAAATTCTTATAGAATGTACAGTACCAAGAGTGAACGCTTGTGTCAACTCTGGCCTTGGGTGATGCTGTGTCACCTTGTCCCTTCATCCACTGTAATAGGTGCAACCCTGCAGGGAGAGGCTATACCCACGGGAGGGCAGGGGGTGTGTGGGGAATCTCTGTGTCTTCCATTTGGTGTTGCTGTGAACCTAAAACCGTTCTTTAAAAATAAATGTTTTTTTAAGTGGCTTTACCATGAAGCTAAGGAAACTTATATTTCAAGGCCGCTCGCTTGCATTGGCCTCTTCTACAGTGTGAGTAGGTCACCATCGATGTGTCCATATGCTATCATAATTTTGTACATTGTGTCATATAATCTTTTTGTATCCTTACTTTTAGAAATCCCCCATCAAAACACAAAACAAAGTAAAACACAACAAAAAGCTTCAGGGTCCCGCCCGCAAAACAAACAAAAGCAAACAACCCAGTTCCTTACATGAAAACAAAAAGCAAACCATCTCTGCCCGGCATTTTATAGACTACTGATGAGCATGACCGGGCCCTCCCTGAAAGCCAGGAAATAAGCAGAAATGAGTGATCCTTCCATGTTTAACAAAGCTCCTAACTGCAGAGCTTGCAAGATTTGAAGGCACACTGTCGGTGTGTAGGAGGCAACACTGTGTCCTTGTGGCATGATGAGACATGCCTGGGGGCAGTGGCCGGGTCACTGGGAACACCGCTCAACCTAGGTCCCTTCTGGATGTGAGCTGATATTAACAATGGAGACAGGAGATCAGAACAGATTGAACAGGGACAAGTCCTCCCTGTTAGAGTCAAAACGGATAACTGTCAAGGTCTCACCCTCAACAAAGACAGATGCTCTCGGAGTTAAATGAGCTGGAAAAACCAGCAAGCATCCCTCCAACCTGGACTTCACACCAAGCAGGGCTGCAGTGAGGTCAAACCAGAGAAAAAGGAAGCTCTTTGCAGATTTAACCACAATCCTTTTATCAGCATTAAAAACAACCAGTTTTATTTTATTTTATTTCTTTACAAACAATGTGTTCCTCTTCCTAAATAATAAAGGAAATCCTTTATATAGTCAGGAAACATTAGCTATTAACTGAAGCACTTCGGAGAGAGACATCTTCGAGGCTCACTCCTCTCTTGCTAGAATGAATTCCACAAACTTGATATCCAGACCAAATTTCCAGAATCTCAGCCACATTTGGTACCTGATTCTCTTTGTTTGGGGGGAAAAAAATCTACAAATAATCAGAAAACCACATCTGGAATATTTTGCTCTAACATATTCTAAGTATAGGATG
>NC_045442.1:36523697-36580418 GCF_002776525.5 Piliocolobus tephrosceles | reverse complement strand
CCTTCCTTCCTTCCCTCCTTCCTTCCTTCCTTCCCTCCTTCCTTCCTTCCCTCCTTCCTTCCTTCCTTCCTTCCTTTCTCTCTCTCTCTCTCTCCCTCCCTCCCTCTCTTTCTTTCTTTCCATCTTTCCTTCTTTCTTTCAGACAAGGTCTCGCTCTATGCCCAGGCTGGAGTGCAGGGGCAGAATCTGGGTTCACTGCAGCCTCAACTGCCCAGGCTCAAGTGATCCTCCCACCTCAGCCTCCCAAGTAGCTGGGATTACAGGTGTGCCCCACCGTGTCCAGCTAATTTTTATATTTTCTGTAGAGACAGGGTTTCATCATGTTGTCCAGGCTGGCTGCTTAATGTTTCTTGATGGTTTACCACATGTTGGGCCCCATTAACAGCATCATCTCATTTAATCTGTGCTCAACAATTTGAGATTGGTTCTTACTATGCCCTTTTTCCACATAAGAAAACTGAGTCTAAACAAGATGAAGCAACCTGCCAGGTCCCCTAGCCAGTAAGTAGCAGAGCTATTGGATTCCAGAGTCTAAACTCAACTTCCCTGTTGTGCCTGATTCCCAACTAAGATTACAGTTGATCCTTGAACAACATGGGTTTGAACTGCCTGGGTCCACTTACATTGGATTTTTTTCAGCCAGAGGCAGATGGGAAATACAGTGTTTGCAGGTTATGAAACCTGTGTATACCAAGGGCTGGCATTTTATATACACGTGTTCCATAGTGCTGACTGCAGAACCAATCTACCAAGTACACCAGTGGCCAATTGTACTTGGGTAGTACTAGAGAATACTACATGCAAAGTCAGGATGGAAGCTGCACAGCGGCCCCCCACTTAAAGGCCTCCGGGTCACCTGTGCCTTCAGCAATGTACAGCGGACACCTGCATTCACCTCCACCATCAACAGATGGCGCTTATCAGCAAGGGATGCACTCTTGCAGGGAGGCTGGGGACAGTCATCATGGTCTGGTCTGTGGTCAATGTTCAAATGACCAGTTGTCCACAGCCTTCCCTTCGGGACGACTGAGGTCTCATGCCATGTCCAGCTGGCTGGGAAAGATGCTATTAAAAATCATCAATACATGAGTTCCGGGCCTTGCTTATACAAGTCTACGGTAAGGATCTGCCCAAAATGATTTCCTGTCCTTTGTTTCCTATAAATGGAGTTGTGACTTGTAGGAAACTGGTTTGTTTTTTTCTAGTTGCCTTTAGAGGAACAAGACATTCAGACACCCAGGTGTGGGGACCAAATTTGAATATATGTGAGACAGAGGAAGATGAGGAGGGTGATGATGCTGGAACAGCTGTATAATTGATATGTGTGCATCTGTGCCTGTGAAATACAATGTTTCACTATTTGTTTCCTTTTACATTCCAATTTTTTTCATTTCATGGATGGGAACCAGGAGAGAAAAGGCCAGGCTGCCAACCAGTCATCAAATTCTCACAGCTTACATCACCCACTTGAGAATCAGCAACCTGCAGCACCACCAGTCAACACTCTGCCTAAGCCCAAGACCATATCTAATCACCCTGATATTCCCTGTGCCCGACAAATGACTGCACGCGGCAGGCTTGTAATGAGTTGGTCGGGTGGATGAATGCATCCGTGCATCCGGAGAGGGAAGCAGAGCCCAGGGTCCCCACAGCCACGTCAGGGAGAGTGAGGCTGGAAAGGAGGGCTGCCTCTCAGCCAGGCATCAGGCTGGGGGCCATCTCAAGAATTCAGTCGCCTTCAGGAGGGACACTCACCATGGGAAACTGGAGGTACTCAGGAGTCTAAGACCAGCTGCTACTTTGCAAACAGCAGCCAGGAATCGCATTAAGGATTCACGATCCTGGGGCCAGGATCCTTGGAGGAGAAAGAAGCTCCCATCAAACGGGGCATCCCCATTCTCTTCTTTCCTAAATGTTTTCTAAGCACTGTGGAGAGGAGAGCTGGTCACACACACAAAGAAAGGGAAATACATAAACAGCGGCTTTGCTTTTTTGTTTCGGTTTCTAAGAAAAGAGTATTATCAACTTGATCAAGAACCAGTTGCTCTGTGACAGACGGGGAACCAAAACCCCCATCAACAAGCACACTATTCTGAACTCTGGGACACCCCTGGTTGTTTGGGGAACCTCATGGAAGCCGTAAAAGTCCAAATCCAAACTGCCAAATGGCTTCCTCCAAAAGCCCCCAGGTAATAAATACTGTCCCCTTTGAGAGCTGACATGTCCAAAGGATTCTCCTAGAAATGGTGTGCAGAGTTCCGGGGGCCCAGATGAACAGGAAAACCCAGTCTTTGGGTCCCCTACAAGGGCACTGCACGTCAGTGTGCACACAGGGCACTGGACCCTTGGCACCAGCTGAACAGTTGGGGACTCCCGAAATCGGCAAAGCCTCTCACAAGGTGGGTGCCCTTGGGGGGTCCAACCACAGGGTCTCAGCAAGGTGCCCGTCACCCCTCACTATGAATGGGTAGGCAGCAGCAACAGAAGCCTCTGCTTTGTGCTGATTTCTGGCACTTAGCCCGAGGCTCCCCTCTTCCTCTCTGTCTTTCCAGGGGCCTTGCAGGGCAATGAAACCCCAGCATGGCTTTTCCTCTTCCCGCCATCCCTCACCCTAACCACAGCCCTGGGAGCGGGAGCATCTCCGGCTCTGGCCATGGGGAGGGTGAAAGAGTGGCCCCTGTCTCCCTGCCAAGGCGGGTGTCTCGCCACCAGAATTTATGTGCCAGCGTTCCTCGTACCAGCTTTTCCCAGGTTACCTCCCTACCCATTACTACCCCATTAGTTGCCATGTGTTTTCCCCTAACTGTCACCAGCCCACACTGCCTCTTTGTTACCCTGCAGCTCTCAGGCGGGCCCCTCCCCAACAAGGGGCTAAGCTTCAACTTCGAATTGTGAAATATTTCCTCCCTCTCTCCTGTTCCCCTCCCACCGCCCTCCTTGGGCCCCAGAGCCTTTAGTAAAACAAACCCGCCAAAGGGAATTCTCCGCTGTGTTTGCACAGCACGAGTGGGCCCCCGAGTTGCCTGGAGCCCCTCATTCTCCATAAACACACTTCCCCTCCTTATTGGTATTCAGTCAATACCTTCCTTTCTAACCCTTCCCTGCTTGGCGTCCGAGATCGGCCGACAGAAGGGCCTTTGTTGAAGGAGCAGAGGGGTACAAACACCAGGGCCCCGAAGACAACTGCGTGGACTTCAAAGGGGGAAATGAGTCATTGCTCAGCGGGCGATGGCTGGGTGGGGGCAGCCCAGGGGAGAATGGGCTCCTCGGCACCTCTGGTTTTGCCCAGGGATAAACCTCCTGTGTCTCTTTACAAATCAGACATCATTTCCAAAGCGATTCGTTGATTTTTATTGTTCCAAATTTGACTCTGAAATGTGGGCCAGAACCTGAGGTCTGGTAAATATTTTGTCACACAGCTCACTGGAACCGCTTTGCTGGAGGGGATGGCTTCCAACACTGCGGCTCGGGCTAGGGGACTTCCAGGCTCCCACCAGCTGCCAGTTGCTTGTGCCTGTGAGCAGATTAACCATCTGAAACACCGCTTGAATCGGCTTCTCCCCTGCTCGCAAGTCCTCCTGGGCTCCCTTGTTGGAGGCTCCACATCTAAAAGCACCCCGAGGCTATCAAGCCCTGGCTCCCCACAACAGCTCCAGCATGCAGTTCTGGCAGATGCAGATTCAGCCCCTCCCTGAACTCTTCCAGGAATGAAGTGACAAACACAGCAGCCCTCAGCAGCCAGCTCGTGTCTAGGAAGCCTGCCTCATGCAGAACAACATCCACTTCCACCCCTGGACCCAGCTTCTGGAACAAATGTGCTCCCTTGTCCTCATGACAGCCCTTCACATAGATTTGAAAATTACTCTCAGGGTTCCCCTACATTTTCTTTTCATCGCAACAAACAGCCCCAGGCCCCTTGACTCTATCCCATATGAAATGGTTTCCAGATGGCTCCCAGTGTTAGCCGCCCTCCTCCAAGCATGTTCAGAGACCTCCCCAAAGCACACACGATAAAACAGATCCTGGTTCTGAACACTGTTCTCTGGATGTGCTTGAATCACCACAGACTAGAACAGGACTGTCCCCTCCCCTGGAGAGGATACCTTGCCTCTATTAATTCAAACTGAGACTATACTCTTTTAGCCACCTTCGTGCATTGTGTTGTGTTATACTGTATTGTATTGTATTGTATTGTATTGTATTGTATTGTGTTGTATTGTACTAGACAGGATTTCACTAAGTCATGCAGGTTGAAATGCAGTGGCATGCTGATGGTTCACTGCATCCTCAAACTCCTGGGCTCAAGCAATACTCCTGCTTCAGCCCCCCAGCCTCCCAGTAGTTGGGACTACAGGTGTGTACTGCCACACCCAGCTAATTTTTTTGTTTTTGTAGAGTAAGGGTCTCACTGATCTCTGGTCCTTGGCTGGTCTCCAACTCCTGGACTCAAGCGATCCTACTACCTGGGCCTCCCAAAATGCTGGGATTACAGGCATGAGACACCATGCCTGGCCTCTTAGCGTACTCTTGACTTATCCTCAGCTTGAAGTCATCAGCCCTTTCACAACAAATACTGCCAAACCAGATCTCTCTTCTTATTTTTTTTTTTTAAAAAAAAAAGTTGGAAGACTCACACTTCCTGATTTCAAAACTTACTACAAAGCTACAGTAATCAAAAGAATGTGGTACTGGCATAAAGACAGACAAATAGATCCACAGAATAGAATAGACAGCCCAAAAACAAACCTTTGCATGTATATGTGGACAAGGGTGTCAAAATCATTCAATGAAGAAAAGAGTCTCTTCAACAAATGATGCTGGGAAAACTGAATATCCCCATGCAAAAGAATGAAGTTGGACCCTTATCTGATACCATATACAAAAATTAATTCAAAATGGATCAAAGACCTAAATGTAAGAACTAAAACTAAAACACCTAGAAGAAAACATAGAGGGAAAGCTTCATGACATTGGACTTGGCAGTGCTTTCTTGGATATGACACCAAAAGCATAGAAAACAAAAGCAAAATAGAAAAATGAGACTACATCAAACTTAAAACCATGTTTGTCAAAGGACATAGTCAAAAGAATGGAAAGGCAACTTATGGAATGGAATAAAATATTTGCAAATCATATATCTGATAACGGGTTACTATCTAGAATATATAAAGAACTGCTGCAACTTAACAACAACAACAACAAAAAAAAAAAAACAATTAAAAAGCAGGCAAAAGACTTGAATAGAAATTTCTCCAAAGATGACATGCAAATAACCAACATAACTAATCATGTTGTGCTCAACACAACTAAGATGTGCAAACTAATCATCAGAGAAATGCAAATCAAAACCATGATGACACATCACCTTATTAGGAGGGCTACTATTTTAAAAAAGAGAGAAAATAACATGTTGGCAAGGATGTAGAGAAATTGGAATCCTTATGCACTGATGGTGGGAATGTGAAATGGTGCAGCTGCTATGGAAAGCAGTATGACACTTACTCAAAAAATTAAAAATAGAATTACCATATGATCCAGTCATTCCACTCTGGGTGTATATCCAAAAGAATCGAAAGCAGGGTCTCAAAGAGGTACTTGTATACCCATATTCATAGCAGCACTATTCACAATATCCAAGAGGTACCAGTAACCCAGCTGTCCATCACAGATGAACGGATAACCAAATTGTGGGGTATACATATAATGGAATACTATCAAGCCTTAAAATGTAAAGAAGTTCTGATGCATGCTACAGCATGGATGAACCTTGAGGACATGATGTTAAGTGAAATAAGGCAGGCACAAAAAGACAAATGCCATGTGATTCCATTCGTATGAGGTATCTAAAGCAGTCAAATTCATAGACACAGAAAATAGAATGGTACCTACCTGAGGCTGTGGGGAGAAGGGAATGGAGGAACTCTAGAAGGGGTATAGACTTTCAGTTTTGCAAAATGACAAAGTTCTGGGGATCTGTTTAACACAAATGTGAACACACTTAACACTACTGAACTGGACACTTAAAAAGAGTTAAGACAGTAAGCTTTATATGTTTTCATCACAATTTTAGAAAAGCTACTACTGACGAGAGGTAAGACAGTCTAGAACTGGAAAAAAAGGAGGGATGGGGTTTGGGTTTCAGTGAAACAGAACCGAGTTGCAGATACATCAGTGAATGCTGAAGAGTCTTTGTGAATATGAACATTAACACTTCATTTACGTACAACAACCTCTGCTGCCTCCATGAACTTCTAATGCCAAGATAACCTGAAGTCCCAAAGTAACGAAACTATGTACATGTTCTAGGAAGGACTTTTGACGCTTAGAGGTTCAATGTTAAAGTTAAGATTAGATTAAGCAGGCTGGGCGCAGTGGCTCACACCTATAATCCCAGCACTTCGGGAGGCTGAGGCGGGCAGATCACCTGAGGTCAGGAGTTCGAGACCAGCTTGGCCAACATGGCGAAACCCTGTCTCTACTAAAAATACAAAAATTAGCTGGGCATGATGGCGGGGGCCTGTAGTCCCAGGTATTCAGGAGGCTGAGGCATAAGAATCTCTGGGAGGCGGAGGTTGCAGTGAGCCACGATTGTACCATTGCACTCCAGTCTGGGCGACAGAGTGAGACTCCATCTCAAAAAAAAAAAAAAAAGAAAGAAAGAAAAAAAAAAGATTAGGTTAAGCAGAGATCTATTCCAGTTAAGAATTCATGAAAAAGGTAAGGCACTGTATCCAGGTGTTTATTTCTTCAAATCTTGCCCTGTTATAGATCAAGAATTTAAGGGTAATAAGTTCTAATTCATGTTAATATTCATGCCAAGTTAATCTAATGAAGAACTCTACATTTAAAGCCAACTCTTGGGGAATGCATTCAGAGAAAGAGGCTGTAGCCATTCTTCTTCCAGTGTATAAAGTCACTATCCCATTTTCAGTCTATAAACCAAAGAAAGGAGAGACTTCAGGAGTAAAGCTCTCAGGCAGCAGGCTAAGCTACCTGCCAAATCCTGAGTGCACTGAGGCAAGATGCAAAGGGAGCGATAAGAAGCTCTGTACCTCGCAGAGAAGACAGGCAGTGGAACTGAGGGCAGGCCCCGCTGAGTCAGAGACAAACAGGGAGGCAACCTGCAGGCTCCCGGGCCCAGCCTGCAACCTCCCGCCGAAGCTGGGATGAAGCGGGAGCCGGCAACCCCCCAGCCAAAACCAATTCGTGAGAACTTCTAGGACAGCAAATTGTCCTCTGCATTCAAGCAATGCGGCAGGACAGGACATGTCCGCCCACCCCTCTATCGCTTGCAATGGTTTGGGTGATGATCATAATCGCAATACCTACACTACATGTTCCATACAATCACCCCCAATCGTCATAACACCCTAACACTTTACAGATGAGGAAACAGACACAGAGAGGTTAGGTAACCTGTCCAGAGCCCCACAGATAATCAGTACCCAGGACCACTGGAGGAAAAGAGAGGACTCGATGCCAAGGAGCCTAACTACCAACTGGAAGAGCCAGCAGAGCTGCCTCTGGGGTGCTCCTGGACTGGGGTGGTATGTGGTGGCATGTACAGTATTATTATTAAATGATGTACAGTATTATTATTATTATTTTTTTGAGACAGAGTCTCACTCTGTCACCCAGGCTGGAGTGCAACGGTGCGGTCTCAGCTCACTGCAACCTCCGCATCCCAGGTTCAAGCGATTCTCCCACCTCAGCTTCCCAAGTAGCTGGGACTACAGGCACCTGCCACCACACCCAGCTAATTTTTGTATTATTGGTAGAGACAGGGTTTCACCATGTTGGCCAGGATGGTCTTGAACTCCTGACCTCACGACCCGCCCTCCTTAGCCTCCCAAAGTGCTGGGATTACAGGTGTGAGCCACTGCGCCTGACCTATTTTTATGCTGTCCATTTTTCCTAAATGGCAAGCACTTCTTTTCAGATGAGCATCCACCTCAGCAGGCTCCGGTCAGGCCCAATTCTGATGTGAGAAGCCTGACCCCTCTCTGCCAGGCTGTGGTCCACTCTCGTATGCAGGATCCATGTGAGGGTCCACTCGTGACAGGCCACTCATCAGCTCCAACAAATGGCCAGATAAAGGTCAGCATGTGGCTGGACCCAAGAGGACTGAGGGAAAAAGAGCCAGAGATTAAGACTTGGGTATGGGGTTATCAGCTCCTTACCTTCCCTTTATTCCCTTCTCCCTACTCCAAAGCTCCTGCAAGAGGAGGAGACACTCAGAGCTCCTCTGAGGCAAGGATAAGGCTTCTCCAAGATGCTCCACGTAAACGCTGGGGCCAAAGCCAGACAGACTGCAGCAGTGAGGGCTACAGCACAGGATGGAGAAGGTGGGGCTGGAACAGGCCCAGATGCACAAGACAGCAGTTCCCGGCCATGTCACCAAAAAGATGCCTTTTGATACTTTTCCCACCCCACCCCAAACCCAACATTTGAAAGATCTGAGCTATTATATTTATTAATAATGTATCTTCCCATATTTGTATTACTCAACAGCTAATTAATCAGCTGTGAGCCAGGGTTTCTCATTAGCATCAGAGAGCCAGTGTTGTACTACCAAACTGATTCCAAACTATAGGATTCCAGCCCCAAATCAAAGACTACATTGGAGTGATCACATTTTGCCTTAGGGCACACACTGCAAAGAGCTTGAGGAAGCCCATCGTTACTTCTTTGAGCTCCTCAAGATCCACTGATGCCTGGCTGAAAATTACAAGTACAAACCTGGGTCATGGCTTAAGGGAAGGGTCTAACTAGGAGGTGGTGACTCCTGGCCCATCCTAACCAAAAACTGAGTCAGTCAAACCCTACCATGTACAAGTCACCACCGCATCCCTGAGTCCAGCCTGGCACCAACTCATGCCCGTCTCCACCCACTGAAAGGACCACGCTTCCTCTTGGATCCCCTCCTTCCTTGACTCCCTCCTCAAGCTTTCCCTGCCTCCCAGGAAACAGGGGCCTTCTTTAGAGCTCTGTGACTACCCCCACAGAGAGGTACCCCAGCCTCCTCCATTGAACACCTCCCAGTAGATTTTATTTATCCTGCAAGCCAGCACTAAACCCTAAATAACTGTCTTCGTGTTTCTGGGCCACAAGTCCAGGCCAACCACAGGCCGAGGAAAACAGAAGTCAGCTGAAAAGTTCTGAGTCTACAAAATCCATGAAGCTGCAGCCCAGCACAGACCCATAGAGCCCCAAGCCCCGAAATCAGACAGCAAGGAACGGGCAGCTCTAGTCACACCCCTTTCTCGGCCTTCAAGACAGTGTTTGCCACCAGAAAGAAACCACACTTGCCAGCCTGCTAACCCCACTTGTGCTGAGGAAACAAGAATGACCCTGCCTGAGCCTCTGTCCAATCTGGTGGAGAAGGCAGGGCAAAGAGCTATGAGGAGAATCGTGGGGGCTCTGACAGAGGCTCAAGCAACTGCTAAGAGGGCACTGAGAGGTGGAGGCAACCTACTGTCCATCAACAGCTGAATGAATCAACAAAATGTGGTCTATCCAAATAGTGGAATATTATCCAGCCATTAAAAAGAATGACATCTTGATATGTGCCACAATGTGGATGGACCTCAAAAATGCTATGTTAAGTGAAATAAGCCAGTCACAGAGGGCAAATCCTGTATGATTCCATGTCTGTGATGTACTGAGAACAGGCAAAGTCACAGGGCCAGAAGAGAAGTAGCCAGGAGCTGCAGGGAGGCAGATGAGGAGCTATTGCTTAATGGGTACAGAGTTTATGTTGGGGATAATGGAAACATTTTGGGTATAGATAGTGATGATGGTTACACAACATTGTGAATGTACTTAATGCCACTAAACTGTGCACTTACACATAGCTGAAATGATAAATTATGTATACTTTACCATGATTTTTAAAAAGTGTTACAAAGGAAAAAAAAAAGAGGGCACTGAGGAGGCAACAACCAATTCTTTCTGGGGAGGGAGGAAGCTGTGATGGGAAGGTGGCATTTCAAGCAACCCGTGGGAGACCCAGGCGAGGCAGAGGTGGGATCATCTGTCCCTCTTGTTCATGGCTCGGGTTCAGAGAGGTGGGAGGAGGGGAAGGAGGCCTTTGTAGGGGGTGACTGAGGCTCACTCTCCACTAAGTCACTCCGCTCTTCAAGAACACTCCATGGTTCACTCCTCCTATCACCCATCCAAACTCTTCACTCCAGAACATTCTAGGTCTAGAGCCCATCTACACTTCCTTCCAGGCTGAGCTCACACAACACTCTAGAACCGTGGGGCCCCTGCTCACAGGGAATTGCATTCCCTCCCCTGTGTCTGCACAGCTGCTCCTTCCACTGGAGTCCAGTTCTTCCTCTTCACCCTCCTGTGTCTCCCATACCCTTCAATACCTTGAAACCACCTTCCCAGAAGACTCATGAGCAGTCTCTTTCTTCTTCCTGTTTCTCCCTATTCTCCCATTTTCTACAATGAAAAGGCTGTACAGCATGGTGAAGAAGAGCACACCCTCTGGGGTGACACTCCCTGTACTCCAAGCCCGGATCTGCCAACAACTAGCTATGCAACCAGTTTACTTAACCTGTGCCTCAATTCTCCCGCCTGTAAAAATGGGAAAATAATAGCACCCATTGCACAGGACCGTGACAATTAAAATGAGAAAATCCACATAAAGTTTTTGGCACATGAGTGCTTAACAAACTAACTATATATTGCTTTGGTACTAGACTTTTTTTTTTTCTTTTTTTTTTTTTTTTTTTTGAGGCAAGGTCTTGCTCTGTCACCCAGACTGGAGTACAGCGGCACAATCGTAACTCATTATAACCTCAAACTCCTGGGCTCAAGCGATCCTCACACCTCAACTCCTGAGTAGCTGGGACTACAGGTGCATGTCACTACACCTAGCTATTTTTTCTTATTTTTTGTAGAGACGGGGTCTTGCTATGCTGCCCAGGCTGGCCTCGAACTCCTGGCCACAAGCAATTATCCCATGTCAGCCTCCCAAAGTGTTGGGATCATAAGCGTGAGCCACTATGCCCGGCCTAAACTTTATTTTTTTTAAATTTTGCATGTTAGCTCAATCTTTAAATGCCTTATTTAACTAGAAAACGAAATACCTTATCTCCTATCTTTCTCTGCTTTTCTCTATTTTTCAAATGTTCACTCTCTAGCAAAATTATTTTCATAATTTTTTAAAATTGTATTCTTCCAAAGAACTTTTTTTATTTTTAATGTTTTAATTGACAAATAATATTTGTATAATTTTTGAAATGATTTTCTAAAATCCTCAACTCCCTAAAAGTTATTCATAAGATCCCGCTCCTGCATGCACGCCTCTCTATTCAGAATCTTCTCAATGGTTACAAATTCCATTTGTCTCACACTGATTTTTGTAATGCTGTAGGAGAGGACCAGTGGCTTTTCATGCCTTTGAGCCCCTGTAAATGCAGGGCACCCCGCGTTTGCCGGGCATTCTCTCGGGATGACCCACTGACCGCTCGCCACCCCCCGTGGCCCTCCTTCAGGCCCCGGGCTCCCTCGGATGTCCACATTTGTAAAACCCTGTGTGGTTCTTAGCCAGCAGGGGCAGAGCCGGATTCAAAGCCCACAGCCGGGCACCAGGGCTGTGTCTAGGACATTCACCCATGCTGGGCGCATCAGCCCGCTCTGGCAAGTAGATGTCAATCTGAGGCCGGCCGCCCTCTTCCCGGAGACTCCCGTGCCGGCCCAGTGGGACGCTCGCCTCTTTCACTTGAGCCTTGACAGCAGGCGCAGATTTAATGATTGGAAAGCACTTCGAGAATCCAGAGTGCTCCATAATTGCCAACTCATAATCCCCAAATTGTTCTCTGTGTGGCTGCAGGAGGTGAAGCGTCTGCGCTTGGGGCCTTCGCTTACTTAGCATGGCTCTAACACTGAACCGGGTGGGGCAGAAGCAAAGAGGGGCTCTACCCAACAGGAAGCCCCTCCTAAGATTCACCATGCCTGATGGGGAGCAAGGCTTCTCAAGCATGAGCCAGATAAAGAGGGGTTTGATGATGATGCAGATTCCTGGGCCCTTCCACACTGACTGACTCAGAATCTCTGACGAGTGTGACCCTGGGAATCTGAATTTTAATGAACTCCCCACTGAGACAACTCTTAATCATACTCTAGTTCAAGGACTGACAGTTTGAAGGTAAGTATGTGCGTTTGGGGTCAGGTGGGCCTGGGTTTGAATCTCAGCTCTGATTCTTACTGTCTGAGACTTCCACAAGTTACTTAATACTAGGCCCATGAGATGTTAAAAGGTATTCCCTGCAAAAATAAATTTTTTTAGATTCACGGTCAGATATGTTTGGGAGACGCAACACTCCACTTCTGCCCTGGGAGCTGTACGGTGCACATGAGCATGTTAAACGGGCTGAATAGTCCTTGACAAAGGACTCTGCTTGGCCCAGCTCGTCCCCGAATTGTCTAACCAAGGAAGCTCCTTTTTACCATTAATGCCAGGAACATCTTAATATCTTGAAGGACAAAGCTAGTGAAATTCCTTTCTGGGAAAAGGGAAGTCTAAGGAGTGATGGACAGCCATCTTAAGGAGCCCCCAGGGGACTCTGGCAGGAAGGAGGCTCTGGCTGGGGAGGGGTGGCTGGGGAGGGAGCCCCCTTCTCGTGTGCTGGTGTCTCGGGGCACTCCTGGCTCAATTCTACAGCTCTGCTGCCTGGCATGGATGCATCACAACAGCGAGGTCACCTTCCTGCTTTGGGTAATTTCCCTCAGAGGCAAGACAGATCCATTTTGAACAGCTCTTCATTTCAGCGGAGAATGCCCTCCTGCCTCTGATGGGGGCTGGGGACCGAGATGGGAAGGGAAGCTTTGTTCTTCTGACCAGTGCTGACAGTTTAATTAAACCCAGCTTGAGACAGGGTCGATAGGGTCAGGCATTCTTCAACAGGGCTCCTGTGAATCTCACATCCACGCCTCTCCAACCACCAGGGCCCTGTTAATGAGTTATGGTGGTCCTTACAGCAGGGATATAAATAAGGGGAAATAAATGCCCTGGGCTGCCCTTAATCACCCACACCCACCCCTTCCAGGCTCAACAGAGACACAAAAGGTCAATCTTGTCAGGACACATATTGGTTTCAAGGCTAAAAGGAAGCCCAGAGGAACTGGGTTTCCAGAAGCGGCTTCTGGATGAGGAGGAGATCAGCAAGAGCAGGGCTGCACAGCAGCAGAGATCCTCCCCAGATCGGAGGCCAAGGAGGAGGCCTGCGTGGCGGGCGGACACCCTGCTCCCCACCTGAACCTGGTGAAGACTGAGTTTCACTACTGTGAGAAGCAATATCCCTCTAACCCTCAACTTGACACCTATGTATGCCCATGAACACAACATCTCCACATCCTCCGAGGGTTCGCTGTCAGGAGATGGAGCTGACTCCCAAACCCAGGTAACCTGCCACCAGGGTATACCTGCCCCCCCGCCGGCAGCAGAGACAGGTCCAGCCAGTGCAGCACCTGCCCCCACCCGCTCCAACCCACTGATAGGTCCGAGGGCGGCAGGCTGTTCTCAAAAAGCACTGATGATAGACCTGTCACCTCCCAAGAGGCAGGGCTACACTCATCCGTCTTACGCAGACATCACTCCCAGGGCTCACAGTACCCAACACAGAGCCTGGCCCACAGGAGGCCCTCAGGAACTGTTGGATCAGTGGGTGGTGAGTGGCAGATGGAAGGTGAGGAGGAGTGAATACAGGGGTGGAGGAAGGTGGGGAAGAGTTGGGGGATAGACAGGTCTCTGGGTTTATAGGTGGGTTGGCAGATGCGTAAGTGGGGGGAGGGGGAGGGTTGATGGATGGGGGTGGGAGAGTGGATGGATAGGCAGGTGGTGAGTGGGTGGGGAGTGCTGGATGGGAGAATGGATGGGAGGGGATGGGGGATGGAGGGACAGGTCAGGAGTAAGGAGAGAGATGGGTGGGTTGACTGATGGATTGGTAGATAGTGGGAGGGTAGATGGGAGGTGAAGGGCAGTGGTTGATAACTAGGTGGATGGACAGATGGGTGGACAGGTGAAGGAGGTGGGTGGGTGAGGAGGTGAGGGGTAGTATGTAAGGATGAGCTTTACTGTCAGACAGACTGGGGTTCTCATTTGGCTTAGCCCCTTGGGTGTGTCACAAACCCGCTGAGCTTGCATTTTTTTTATCTACAAAATTCGGGAAGTGCTGACCTTGTAGAGATGTTCTGATGATGAAATCAGGTATATTTGTAAGTTGCTTAGCATGAGCCTGGCACACAATAACCTTCCATTCTTTCTAACCATTACTGTGATGATTGCAGTCCCTGAGACCTTTCATGAGGCCCTGGGAGAGCGAGGCAGTGAAGGATGTCATAGGGCAGGTTCACTTCTGCAGTGGGGTGGGGGAAGAGGGTGTGCTCTCTTCTGAAGAGGTGTGAATGCTGCTGTGCAGAAACTCCAGCCCCACCCTCAATGGGGGCATCCCTGAGGAAGTACAGAATGCATCTGTAATTTCAGGGCACCAAGAAATGCCTCCAGGGCAGCATCACCTACTTGCTCCACGTTTGCTCTCCCCAGCCTGCTCAGGAAAGTGCCCAAGAGGACAGAAAGCAGATCTCCCACATCCTCAGCCCAGGCACTGACTGTGCCAAGGCCATGGCCCTCCTGCCCACCACATGCCAGCCTCCCTCCACAGCCTCCTCAGGGTGTCTCTGCAGGGGCACCTAAGCCCTTCAAGAAAAAAAAAAAAAACCCTGCTGGGGGAAGGTCCCTGCAAATTGGGGGTATGGTTGTGAGTTAAGAGTGGTGAGGTTGAGTTGGCACAAGGGACGGAGGAAGCCGACATCAACACGGGACACAGGTCCAGGTGCAGGTCACCCCGGGGCTGCACCACCCTCCAAAGTAGCCCTGATGTGGACTCATTTGACATTTCCTGGGCACCTCCCACATGCCACAGTGTTCACGTCTGACACAAGAGAGTGTCACAGCTCTCTTTGTCACATCAGTCCCATGAGGCAGCCAGCCCTTACTATCTGTACCTCACAGAAGAGCAAACAGGCTCGGTTAAAGGAAGTGCTGCAACATCATATCACAGGCATTCACTTCACCTCAGACAACACAGGCTTTTCACTTCTTATTTAAAAACTGGGAGGTTTCCTACCATAAACATAACACATGCTTCTTAGAGAACATCTGGGCCGCAGAAGAGAAAAAAGCCACCCGGAGACAATCCCTGTTGGCATTTTCCAGATATGTTTTCATGCATTATTTAGAGTGATTTATCGAGTGGTCATATTGTCAATGCAGTTTGGAATCCTGGCTTTTGATATCAAACACATTTATCTACATTACTTGACATCTTTCAAAAAGGCCATTTTTGATGACTGTATAAATATTCCATCAAGTAGATACATCATCATTTACTTCATCATGCCCCAGTGTTGGCCATATATGTTATTTCCATATTCTTTTCATTATTCTATATTCCAATATTCTAAATAATACAGCAACGAACATGTCTGTGCTCATGTTTTATTATTTCTTTAGGGCGGATCCCCAAATATGAGATTCCTAGGTCAAGGTTTAAGACCACTTTCAGGCTCGTCAGGGCCCCTAGAAGGCCTGGTGTCTAATTCCAACCCTATCATCAAGTTGCTCTGTGGTCCAAGGCAAATCACCTCTCTGAGCCATAGATCCTGCATAGGAAAGAAATGGACAGACTAACCCCACAGCAGGTGAAATATCAGTGCAGAATAACCCCTAACAGGATTTTAACTTCTGGAGGCCACACAGACAAAATCAACTGAAATATGGGCTGTGCCACCACCTACAGACTTGGTGACCACGCCTTACCCAGCACATTTGGTCTCTCTCAAACCCATTTTCATGCTGATTTAGCATAACAGCCTGTGCACGAAAGTCCATAATTTGCTCCAGATGGGAAGGATTAGTAACAGATCCCTCCAAAGCAAAGGGGAGGTCAACAAGTGAGAGACCAGGAATGCCAGGCACTGCCTTCTAAGGGAATAGGTCCCACCTCCAGCTCCCGAGATAGGGTGGGCACCATAGTGTCACTGCACCAGTGGATCCCACAATCCCCGCCAACAGTTCACTGGTCTGGTGTGATCTCTTGACCTAAGATGGGCCAATCAGATTCTTTCTCCAAGAAACCCAGAGTTGGGGCCTGAGACACTGTATGGATCTGAGCTCTGAGGTCACAGGAAGTAGGAGGCGAATTGGCACCATGGCTGACCCGAGTCATGATGGAACTGAGATGCTGCTGATGAGCCCAGAACACTGGTTTGCAGGAAAGAGCAGGACAATAAAGCAGATATTCAGAAAGAACTAGAAACAGCCCTCACATCTCAGTGCGGGTCCCTGGGAGGGCCAGCTAGATCTCACCTCCTGCTCTGGGAGCCTGCCAGCTGTGCCCCTACAAAACCCCACCTCCACCTTTACTATCACCAGCCGGCAGGGTATTCTGTTTCTGGAACCAAGCGTGCCGAGTACTCCTTGGCCAGACCAACTCTGGGAGTTAACAGAGATACTTTAGAATGCCAGGTGCTCAGGTCAATAGAATGGGCCAGGGCGGATGCATACACAGTAATATTAGAAGAATATTAACAAGTAGATCTTTAAACACTTGCTCCTCTATCCTTCCCTATAACCATCTCCAAGGTGACCCGGTGAGCCCAGACACCAGGGACGAACAACCAGATGAATAAGGTTTGTTGAATCATTTCCCCCAGACAGTGCCCATTTTGAGATGGCCTGACCTGGAGGCCACCAAATGCCTTGGCCTCAGTGGAAACTAAGCAGGGCACACTGTGTGGGAGTCCTCCCAGAGCCCTGCAGGAGTCCTCTTGGTTTGCATGCCTTGCTTACAGATGAGGTTAAGAAATGTCAAGAGGAGAGCTAACGAAAAGAGTCTGCCTTCACCCAAATCCTGCTGTGCTCCTGGATGAGAAATGTTTCCTGCTAAGAGTTAAGGACCTGATGTGTGGAAAGAAAAGGCAGTAAGTGTTAGGGAGAAATTCTGGCTCTAGAGCCTAGAAACATCCTCCAAAGGGCCACCAAGACTTCCACTGCCCTTCTGGAAGTCCCTCTGTTGGCTGCCAACCAGCCCCTTCCCCAAAGCAGCTGGCCTGGGACCACTGCAATGAGGATTCCCAATGTGTCTAGAGGCCTCTGCTCCCAGCCCCATAGGGTGCCAAGAGCAGGTGTCCCACAGACTGCTGTCCTCTGCAATGGCTTTTTGCTCCTTGAATTAATCTCCTTGTGCCAGCCTTTGGTTATAGAATCTGGCTATTTAATACTCATTAAAATGTAGATGTCCTTTCCTCTAGGACTCCTGTAAAATACGAAACCATGAAGAGGGCGGGGCTCGGAGTTAGAGGGCTTCATCCTGACCCTCAGGAAGTCACCTCCTCTTTCCAACCTGTCTCACTGGCAGTAACACTGGGAGACATTACTTGCCTCATGGCCACATGTGTCAGACAAGACATCAAGCACAGGAGCAGCCACTTCACCGAGAGGCTATTTGCTCACCCTGAGTTATCAGGGGCATGATGGATGAACATCCGCTGAGGGCCAGCTGCAGGCTTGGTTATGTTACATGCACAGTCCCAGTTCAGACTCTTGCTAGTCCTACCATGTATGGGTAACAGAAATGGGCTCTGAGCAATTAAACCACCCAAAGTTACACCTTGAAAAGCCCAGGACCACCTGACCCTTGACTTTCTGCTTCCCAGGCCACCTTCCATTCCAGGGGGGATCCAAGTTTCCCAGACACAGGCCAAGGAGGCAGCCAAGTTGTCACTTTCCTCAGGAAGGAACACAGGGGTGTGCAAGGCACCAATGTCCAAAGAGAAGGGTGGACTCGCGCAAAGAAGGGAGGGAGTCCCCTGCAGAGTTATCCTTTACCCCCAAGGGCAGGTGGAAGGTTATGACAAAAGAAGTTAGCTCCCCCCTAAAAATGAATACGGCTGGAGATGATCTCAAGTAAAGGGCTGGAAGTTGGTGCATTCAGATTCACATGATGGGTCTTGGAGATTTTAAAATCAATGAGGGAGAGTGAAAGTGGGCACACAGAGCTTGATGGCAACTATACAATATACATATGCCTTGATCCCAGCAAGCTGGAGGGCAGCGGATCACTATGGGAAGGAGAAGGGACCCAAGGAGGCAAATCATGCCAGGAGAGCAAGGACAAAAGCTTGAAAGGTTAAGAGGATGTAGGAGGGGAAAAGAACTGCACAACTGAGACCAAGAGAAAAGACATTCAAGACGAATTTTTGCAGAAAGGCAGAGCTGTGATAACACTTGCAAGTCAGCAGAGAAAGAACAGTAGAGAGAAAACAGGAGCTGCTGGGGCCAAGGCAGGGCAAGGCCAGCTGCCTGCATGTGGCCAGCAACAGCGTGGACCACATAGACCAGTGCATGGCCCACAGGTTCAACAGACATTACCATGAAGGCACCTGCTGGGAAGAATCTTCTGCCTTTCACAATGAAGTAGGGAAAAATTAAGCACCCACTGTGTATGCCTGGCACACAATGGATTGGGCAACCTATCAGTTACAAGAAAACTGGAGAAGGCCCAACTCAAGCCCAAGGGTGATGACAAAGATCAGCAAAAAAGATCATCACTAAAGGTCACTGTGGAGTGGCCTCCAGGCCAGGAGGAGGAAGCAACAGGAAGTGATCAGAAAGACCATTCCAACAGACTAAAAATCAGAGTTCCATTGTAAAGATAAAAGCTTGCCCAGGCGCGGTGGCTCACACCTGTAATCCCAGCACTTTGGAAGGCTGAGGCGGGTGGATTGCTTGAGCCCAGGAGTTTGAGACCAGCCTGGGCAACATGGCAAAACCCTGTCTCTACAAAAAAATTTAAAAATTAGCTGGGCGTGGCAGTGCACACCTGGAATCCCAGCTACTCTGGAGGCTGAGGTGGGAGGATCGCCTGAGCCCAGAAGGTTGAGGCTGCAGTGAGACAAGATCGTGCAACTGTATTCAACCTGGGTGACAGAGCAACATCTCGTCTCAAAAATAAATAAAAGTTGGAAGGTAAGATCAACAACAAATTCTGGAGATCACTGGGCTTGGAGAGAGGTCTAGAAATCATGGCAGAGGCAGAAAGAACTAGCTGTGTTTAATCAGAGGAGACAAAATCAAGCCCCTGACTCTAGGAGCCCATGGTCAGACCCCTTAGCACTCAGGTAACCCTAGGTTGCCACCTCCCACCCAACCCACACCCCTCAGTCTTCCATATATTGCTTATTACCCCTTTCTCTACCTAGGTACTGACCCATAAGCTCCTTCAAGGACGAACCAGTAGTGCCGTGCCAGGCATGCAGAAGGCCCCGCCAGTGGTTCTTAAGATTATTAATGACAATAATTAAGGGAACTAAAAAACCTCACAACTCAAAATTCAAAAATCTGACAGCTCTTCAAAAGCCAGGTAATTATAAAAAGCAAAGCTAAGAAAAATATAAGTTACTGGAGAGCAGATTTAGGGCCCAGAGTTAAAAATTTTCTAATTTACTTATTTGTCCAGTGATAGAGTTGATTGTTTGCAGAAGTGTTGAGCTCCCCATCACTAGAGGTAGCCAAGCAAAGACTGCGGGACCATATGCTAAGGAGCTGAAGAAAAGATTCCTTAGATAATCTAAAAGGTCTTGTCCAACCCAATTCCCATAAAATGAAATATATGGTAGAAAAATTACAGACACATGTGGCAAATCATGGTGCAGCAGAATTAGCAACTATCCTTTAAACTTGAAAGAAGTGCACTGACAGCAAATAAAAATACGACCATGGTTAATAACCTTACAGACCTCATGACCCTAAAAGGTAGAAAAAGCTGAAAACAGAAATAGGTTCAAGAAGGGCTTAGTTGAATGAATAAATATTCAGCTCCAGGCTGGTTAGCAAAGGTGCAGTGAGAGATGGGTAAGAATGAGCCACTGTAAAGGCTGGCATCACCGTCCACAAGCATGCCTGCTGGCAGAACACCCTTGTACCCACACCGTCAGCGGCAGCTCACAAATCTGGATGAACTGTGGGTTCTCCCAAGTGCTTGCGATGGAGAAATACCCTGCACAGCACCTTCCTACAGAAAGGGACCGGCCTTTGATGCCCTGGACCATTCCTGCCAGGGGAGGAGCACGGGGTCAAGGTCATGGGAACATCCAGGCCCCACTGACCGAACACTGTGCCTCCCACAGGGTGAGAGACAAAACCATAGGGAGAACTTTCTGGCCACAGAATGTCACTCACAGTCTTGACAAAGCCTGGTTATTCTGGAACAGCAGTTCCGGTAACACGTGCAGCTGGTTTCGGTTCAGACGCCTAAAAAAGAGAAGAAGAATTGGAAATTACCTAGACGGCCAGGAAATCCAAAGGACTTCTCAGAAAGCACCAGACGGATTCCGAAGCAGAAGGTCCAGCATTCAAAACCTAACAGGGTCCATGTAGCATCCCAGGGAAATTACCTTCTCTGGGCCTCAGTTCTTCATCTGTAAAGTGGAGATTCCACCACTCAGCACACGGGGAGGATAAGCATAGAGTGTCTGTGGAAGCCCCTCACCAGCACCTCTCCTTCCACTATTTCTTCCCATAGGCATCATAATCATCACTTCACATTTGCAAGCGCTGTGTGGTTTCTAAGGCACTGATTCCAATGCTATCTCCCTTTGTGAGTTGGAAACCTGACTATACTTGAAATGGGAGACATACCCTAATGGCCACACAGCCCTGATTTCATCCACATTTGGTTTAACAGAGGTTTCACCTTTTTTTATTGTTTGCTTTGGGTCTTTTTTCAAAAGGAAAATAGCAGCCGGGCACGGTCGCTCACAATTGTAATCCCAGTACTTTGGGAGGCCAAGGCGGTCGGATCACCTGAGGTCAGGAGTTCGAGACCATCCTGGCTAACACGGTGAAACCCCATCTCTACTAAAAATACAAAAAATTAGCCCGGCGTGGTAGCGGGTGCCTATAAACCCTGTCTCTACTAAAAATACAAAAATTAGCCGGACGTGGTGGCAGGCACCTGTAATCCCAGCTACTCGGGATGCTGAGGCAGGAGAATCACTTGAACTCAGGAGACAGAGGTTGCAGTGAGCCAAGATTGTGCCACTGCACTCCAGCCTAGACAACAGAGCAAAACTCTGTCTCAAAAAAAAAAAAAAGAAAACAGCTTTATTGATTATTTTTATCATAAATAAAAATGCATGCTCCGCTCAGCCAGGCATGATGGTGTGCACCTGCAATCCCAGCAATTCGGGAGGCTGAGGTGGGAGAATCACTTGAACCAGGGAGGTGGAGGGTGCAGTAAGCTGAGGTCTCACCACTGCACTCCAGCCTGGGCAACAGAGTGAGACCCTGTCTCAATAAGAAAAAAAAAAAAAAAAACATGTCAAATAGCTCCTGCCTGTAATCCCAACACTTCGGGAGGCTGAATGAGAGGACTGCTTGAGGCCAGGGGCTTCAGATTTGCATGAGTAACAAAGAGAAATAACAAAGAGAAACCTCATCTCTACAAAAAATACAAAAAAATTAACTGGGAAAGTAGCCCAGGCCTGTAGCCCCAGGGGTGTCTGAGGGGTCTTAGGACCAATCCCCCATGGATACCAAGGGACAACTGTATGATAAGCCATCTCAGCCAAAAGCTTTCTTCCAGAGGGAAGGAGAAAACCTTAATTCCACGTAGCCAGCAGTAACTGGTCTGTGGTTATCTCCTAGAAGGTTGTCCTTTATCTACTATGTGAGAAAGGCCATTGCCACCACATTGGGCACTGCCGTGTTCCCCATGGTACAGACAATTAAATCAACTTTTGGAGACCCACTGGAAGTTTACTTTTAAGGGCAGGCTCCTAGGGAAACACTTCATTGCCTTGGGGGGAAAAAAAACACCAATACAATCCTTAAAGCAACAGGAGTAGACATCAGATAGCTCCAAATTCTTTATCCTTGGTCCAGTAAATTAATCCTGTATTTACGCTGACTCATAACCACTGGTTTGGTTTTGTTTTCCCCTCAAGCCTTTCTCATTTTTCTGACTTCTGCTTCTGAAAATTATTTAGGAGGAAAATGATTCAATGCCTAGCTTAAAATGGAAAATTAAAGGACACTAAAGAAGGGACTCCACATGGCGAGGGACATGAAGGTTACTGAGAATGATAACAGTAGTCGTGGCCACCGTCATAATCAGCCCTTACTATGTGCCAGGCAAGGGGCAAACGCATTAGGGGCATGAGCTCATCGCAGGCGGGAAAGCAGGGCATAAAGGTGGGCCTCTTTCTCCTGAAAGTGACAACAGCACTTTGCATTCGTGCACTCACCCTGTGACTCCCAACAAACACCCCTCACAAAGGTTTCCTGCCACCACTTCGCCACGTGGCTTGGCTCTTCATAGGTACCCAAGATAGGTTTGCTGACTTTGTTGAGTTGCTCATCTTTGAAAGATGAGAGAATAGGGACACCAAGAGGTAAGTGACTCGCCCAAGCCATTACTGAATGGTAGATGTGGGATCCTGAAGCTTGCCTTTCTCTACTCCCCATCCTGGCTGCTCCCATGGTACGATCCTGGCCACTGTACAGTGCCAGACCCGTTCCCAGGGTGACCGGGGACACTCCACTCCTCTCCAGCTGCAGACCCGCTGAGGCCACAAAGTCCTGATCCCTCACGGCCAGCTCAACTGCACACTGCTGCATCTACACTGGAGTTTATAACTGCTCACAAGAACCAGTTATGTCCACTCCCAAACCTGTTTATGCCAGAGGCACTTGTCATTCTAACTCTGTAATTTAATTACCTATTATATAAATGAATGAAATGCTAGTGGAAAAAGAGTCATCTCTATGAAAACTAAGTGGAATGCTTTAGAAAGATTCGATGAAAGGAAAGCTGATAATTAAACGGCTCTTGAATTAAGTAAAAGACGGTGGCGCAGGGGGGTGGGTGTCACTTTAAAAATCAGGAATACTCCCCCAGATTGCTCCCAAGGTCCTTTGGAAAATCTCACTCCACCTTCCAGAAACCAAAACCAAAAATCATAAACATGGTATATGTGTGTGGTTTAGGCGAGGCAAACAACACAGAAAGAACTCCAGTGTTTCACACCAAAGAGAAAGACCTTGGCCAAAAATACAGAAGAGGGGTTAGTAAATGCACATTTCTATGTTTTAACATAAAATGAAATGTCTAAGATGTGTGTGGGGTTTTGTGGTTGTTGCTACTGTTTTTGAGACAGAGTCTTGCTCTGTCACCCAGGCAGGACTGCAGCGGCATGATCTCGGCTCACCGCAACCTCCGCCTCCTGGGTTCAAGTGATTCTCCTGCCTGAGGCTCTGGAGTAGCTGGGATTACAGGCACGTACCACTGTGCCTGGCTAATTTGCATATTTTTAGTACAGGCAGGGTTTCACCATATTGGCCAGACTGGTCTCAAACTCCTGACCTCAAGTGATCCACCCCCGCTTGGCCTCCCAAAGTGCTGGGATTACAGGCATGAGCCACCGTGCCTGGCTGGTATGTGTGGTTTTTAATGACTCTGCACTTTAATCACCTTTTATGATTAACTGATGCAACACTGGTCTCCAACAACTCAGTGGGAGGCCACTGAACTGACCACTCCAGAAGGTGCCTGCAGGGCTGAAGTTGCCACTCACCCACTGGAGTCATGTCTCGACCCCCCAGACCCTTTCCCTCCTCCCCTCCTTCCCGGCACCGGCGGTGGAGCCAGGTTGGGTCAGGTACAGATCAGCCCCTTATAGCCAGGTCATTAACATGTATTTTGTTCTGTCTTCTAAAGAAAACAAATGCAGCATTCGACATGTGGTCTAGCTGTGGGCTTCTTATCATTTCGTTTGAGGCCTGGATGTGGAACACAAAAGAAAGATCACCTTGCTTTCTTCCAGGCTGTAGGAAGGCAACGAGGCAATCGTATTCTTTTCCTTTTATTTAATATCTTATTTTCTTTAATATAAAAATGAAAGGGCCGGGCACAGTGGATCAGGCCTGTAATCCCAGCACTTTGGGAGGCTGAGGTCAGGAGTTCAAGACCAGCGTGCCCAATATGGTAAAACCTACTAAAACAACAGTTTTAGTTGGTTTTTTTGGTGGTTTTTGTTTTAGTTTTAGGCTCTACTAAAAATATAAAAAATTAGCTGGGTGTGGTGGCGGGCACCTGTAATCCCAGCTACTCGGGAGGCTGAGGTAGGGGAATAGCTTGAACCCGGGAGGCGGAGATTGCAGTGAGTCAAGATCGTGCCACTGCACTCCAGCCTGGGCAAGAAGAGTGAAAACCTGTTTGGAAAAAAAAAAAAAAAAAAAAAAGAAAGGTGTGGTGTCAGGTCATCTTCATTAAGAGCTCAGACTTTGAAGGCAAAATGATCTGGGTTCTAATCCCTTCTTCTGCACAACTGGGGACAAGTGACTTAATCTCTGTGTACCTCTCTTTCTCATCTGTGAAATACCACTTAGAGCAGTGTTGTTTTAAGGATTAAATGAGATAATATAAGGCAAAGAGCTGCCACAGGGGCCTGGCATAGAGTGGTGGTAGCTATAATCATAATAATAAACTTGTCATAAGAAAATTCATTAAAAGAGAAAAACACAAAGAATAAAAATAAAGTTACCTATAATCCACCACTCACTATAATGAGAGTCAGTGGTTCCAGTTGTCTTCTTCCTCCTGTATTCTGTCTACATGCAAATTGATTTTAGTAATATTATTGTCATTTTTTATCTTTTCCATTTAACATTATATTGCAAGCACATTCCCATGGCCTTAACTGTTCTTCAGAAATGTGATTTTATATCTTATGTATCCACTAGAATGAATTTCCAATTTTTTTCTATTGAAATAATGTGCAATGGCTGGGTGTGGTGGCTCATGCCTGTAATCCTAGCACTTTGGGAGGCTGAGGCAGGTGGATCACCTGAGGTCAGGAGTTCACGACCAGCCTCGCCAACATGGTGAAACCCCATCTCTACTAAAAATACAAAAACAATTAGCCAGGCGTGGTGGCATGCACCTGTAGTCCCAGCTACTTGGGAGGCTGAGGCAGGAGAATCGTTTGAATCCGGGAGGTGGAGGTTGTGGTGAGCCGAGATCATGCCACTGCACTGCAGCCTGGTAGACACAGCAAAACTTGGTCTCAAAAATAAATAAATAAATAAACAAACAAATAAATAATAAAGTGCAATTAATATCCTGATATATAATTTTTAGCCATGTCTCTGATTATTTCCTTAAAATAAAACAGACTTTCTGGTTCAAAGAGCATGAACTTTAGGACTCTTAACACCTACAGCCAGTCCACTTTCAGAAGGAAGTGATCGGCGACCACCGTGAATATGGGTGCCCATCCCCCACCTCACCCCACCATTTTTTTTTTCATCATTGCGAAACTGAAATGCAAAACTTGATCAAGACCCATTTTCAAACTTAAAAGCCCTATTCAGCAACAAACCATGTGAATCAGAACATGCTTCCACCTTCACATTTCTGGACTGTGGCCCTGTGCATCTAAGACACCAACCCCCCGGGGCTTCCCTGATGGGTTCCCTTGGCACACCACAGCTTCCTTTAAGGACACACAAATCAATGGACAGCGGTTATGTCAGGATGAGATGACAGGAAGAAATTTCACTTCCTCTGTATTATTATGTAAATTTTTTGCCTCACATATCTTCAGGGAAAAACAACAGGGACAGTTGCATGGAGAATGTGGGGTGGGGACCCACTCCAGGTTTCTCTGTGACCATGCCTTGTGACCACTTTCACAGCTGCAGCTGCTCCTGGCTCCATCCGCTGAAGGAGGCAGGCTGGGCGTGGGGTCCCCTCCCCTGAGTGCCCCTCATCCCTGGCAGCATCTTGGCCTGCCAGTTCCCTCACGTGCCAGCCCCCCGCCCTCCTGGCCCGCACCCTGCCAGGACTCACAGCCGCTCCAGCTCCTTCATGTCATCAAAAGCCCCGCGTTCCACTGCTCCAATCTGGTTCTCCATCAGCTGCCTGGGGAAGCAAAGAGACAAGGACAGCTACAGGGTGTGGGACAAGGGCTGCTAGCAACAGCTGGCATGACGGAGGGGCAGAGGCAACCTCTGCCAGGGCAGCATTGGCAAGGGAGTAAGACAGGAGCCATGCCCAAGCCTCACACAGGCCTACGCCCAGGCTGAGCAGACCCAATTTCCTTACACCTTTGCAAATTCGCCGACATGGGCTCCTCAGGGTTCCCAGCATCTTACCTCACCGCAAAATACACTTGCAACCCCTGACCCTCTGAAGTTGCCTGCCAGGGCAGAAGGCCGCGGGGCACCCGAGCACCATGTCTCCGCTCCAATCAGCCTCCAGGGAGCCAGGCCCAGCAGCAGGCAGCACAGGCTGGCTTGAGCTGCTGGCGCACGTGCCCTGGCCTCTTTGGGCCCTGAAGGCACATGTCCAAGGGACAGAACAGGGGGGACTGGCCAGTATCGGGGGAGGGGAGCCTGTGCCAACTGGGCAGAGCCCACACAGGCAGCAACACACTCTACAATTGGCAGACAACACCCTCTCTGCCTGTACCCCCACCCCGCCTGGCCCCATCTGCTGAAGACAAGAGTGGGGTACCCACGCCAACTGAACCACCTGGCTCCGTGGGACTCTGCGTCCCCTTGCCGCCAACGTGCCCTGAAACCCAGAGCATCCGGCTGGTGGGGCAGCATTTTTCACCAACAGATTGACTGTTGCCTGATAACTTTTGAGATAGTCAAGTATGTTTTTCCCACTGCATCTGTCCCTCTCCATCCGCAAGCAGGTGGCTTGCGTGCCCCTGCACGGGCCTCAGATGACGTTGGGGGCAGGGCAGGGGGGGAAACGCCACCAGACACTTCTCTTTCTCTGCTTTGTTTCCAAAAGCCTGAAGTGTGAGAGGCTCCCTCTGGAGGCCTGGGGGCAGAGGGGAGGGGAATCCCTGGAGAGAGCCTGGGCTTCCCCAGACTCAGAAGGGACACACCCAGAGCCTGGGAAGGGGCAGAGGTCAGGGGGTTCTGGAGCAGATCGCTGCCCAGCGGCTTGTCAGCTCTGACCTCAGAGACGATTGGTCATGAGGTCCCTGCTCCTCCAAAGACCCTCAGAACTGCAGAGGTGGGAGTTCTGAAAGAACTGAGGTCCTAGGATCCCTGCACTACCCTGAGAGCACAGGACGTCGGATCTTATGGTGAGTTAAGACTCAAGACTCAACATCACCCCATCCGACACCCCTCAGGATGTCTTGCCAAGACCGACTCCACAGTGGAGGGGCCCAGCCAGTCCACCACCCTACCACCCACAGCCAGGGCCCTGCCCAGGACCACCGTGGCATTGCTGGGGGTGGGGTGGGAGGGAGCACCCCGTACTCACAGCACCCGCAGCTGCTTGAGCCCCACAAAGTCATTCTTATGGATCCGAGTGATGTTGTTGCCATTGAGTTCCCTGGAGGAAGAAGGAGAGAAGGAAGCAGTGAGGTGAGCAGGGTGAGCCCCCAGGCCAGGGGCTCTGCTCCAGGAGCCCTCCCCCCTGGATCAGCCAGTCATCTCATCAGTGGAGCTGGGGGCTTCTGTGAGTTGAGTCTGTGTCAAGGCCCAACAAGCTGGGCCCTCTTTGCAGCTGACATCCAACCCGCTGGAACTGCAGGGCACAGGGTGCACCACTGCGAGTGCTGTGGAAACCGAAAACGTGGTTTCTGCCCACTAATGCAGCTCAGTCTAGTTGGAGAGATGAGACATTCACCCAGGGAAGAATGTGGAAACTAGTCAAGGAGAGAGGCTATTCAGGTAGAATCCTCGCTGAGCCTCAGTTTCCTTATCTATAAAATGGGGACGACAACTGTGTCTAACTTATAGGGTCAGCACAGAGTATAAGCAAGTAAAGGGCATGGCCTGCGCTTGCAAAGGGCCCCATGGGGACACCAGTGTTATCGTCTGGTGGCACTGGCTCCTGCGAGCTGTCCGTATTCTGAGCAAGAGAGAGCACCGAGGGCCATGCAATTTTAAAGGACTTAGGAAACGGGACTCAAGCTGAGGCTCCAAGACAAGGAAGAACTGCACACGACCGGGAGGGAGCAGACGTGCCCCGAGGACCACACTGCATCAGGCCTGGAGTAGCTGAGGGGTGAAGAGGGCAGCAGACAGCCAGAGAGTTGGAAGCTGTGAGAAGCAGGGCTGGGGGAAGGTGGGCCAGATCACAGAAGGCTGGAGAGAGCAAGCAGAGAAGAAACTGAGGGCCAGCGGAGGCTCTGGGTCAGGGGGATGGGGGGCCTGCCAGGAGGCCAGTCCTGTAGCAGTGAGCAGGAGGGTGGCCAGGAAGGGAGACCACCCCCACCATCTGGGTCCTGGGGCCAGGCCTACGGCTCCTCCTCTCACCCCATGCTGGGCTGCCGGGCCCCTCCTTCCCTCCAAGGCCACCTTGGACCCACCTGAAGAGCTGTCTGCACCCCCCAGCCTCACTCAGCCTCACCAAGGCAGGCCATTCCAGGAGTGAGGCTCTCCCTACCCCAGAAAGCTCCCCCACTGAGCCCCACACAGCAGAATCTCCCTCAGGCCTCACTCCAGCCGTCCCCTCTGCCATCTGTCTCCCTGGGGCAGCTCCCGCTTGCCTCCACCTCTTCCTCAACACTGTCCTGCTCACACATTCTCACGCGCAGGCGCACACACACGCCCCATGTTCACCTGCAGCCCAGTCTTCTCACTTAGCCAACTTTAGTCAAAAGTTCTGGGTACGGCCAAGAGCTCAACCCAAGTCCCAGCTACTTTGAGAAACAAAGTCCCTGTCCTCCAGGTGTTTAGAAAGTGTTTGGTCTGGCCAGGTGCAGCGGCTCACACTTGTAATCCCAGGAATTTGGGAGGCTGAGGCAGGCGGATCACCTGAGGTCAGGAGTTCAAGACCAGCCTGGCCAACATGGTGAAACCCCATCTCTACTAAAAATATAAAAAAAGTAGTCGGGCATGGTGGCGGGCACCTATAATCCCAGCTACTCAGGAGGCTGAGGCAGGAGAATCGCTTGAACCTGGGAGGTGGAGGTTGAAGTGAGCCAGGACCGCGCCATCGCACTCCAGCCTGGGCAACAAGAACGAAACTCCATTTCAAAAAAGAAAGAAAGAAAGAAAGTGTTTGGTCTGGGTGATGTTCTAGGGTTGCTTCCACTAAGATCAACACGTGGATTCCTTTTCTGCATCATCTAGGAACTGGCGTTACGCACACCTTCACACCATGCAGAAAAGTAGTAACTGTGCTCATCTTACAGACGAGAGTGGCTCTAAGAGGCTAGGTGCCTTCCCAAGGTCACCTGCTGGTAACTGACGGAACAGAAATCTGAACCCATGGCCATCTGACCCGCAGGCCAGGCTTTTGCTACCAGGTCAGGCTGTCTCAACATTCAACGCATCCTCTCGCTGCCCGTCCCGTGGGCCTGGCTCCTGATCCTCAGAAGCAGCTGCAAAAACTCATTCCCTGCTCCTCATTGCTTTCCTAACAGGATCTCTCAGAGGGACCTGAGGCCTTTCCAAGCTAACACAAGCCATTGGTGAGAGCCCCTGACTGAGCCGCCTCCCCACCCTAAATGCTGCAGGGACACCTTCTCCAAATGAGATGGCTCTGCTCAATGTAAAGGTCATTTTTCAATGAACTAAATATTATTTCCTGAAACAGCCACTATGAGCCTCACTGTGTTGCACCCCAAACTGCTCCCTCTGCACCCCGGCCTTTCTTCAAACACTGAGAATGTCATCATGAAGCTCTTTAAAAGTGGTTCTCTTCCCAAGCAGGGCTGGTTTCCTTTGGGCTGAAATGTTTATCCCCAAACCTAAAACCAAAAGGCATTTTTGGTTGTTGTTTTTCTATTATAAAAATATGTCAGCATTGATTATAAGAGGAAAAACCTTAAACAAGTGAAATGGACTTTAGTAGAGCATAGCATTGCTTGGTTGAATTCAGCACATCTGCGAAACTGCCATCTGTCATGCAGCCATTTAAAATGGCACAGATCTGCTTGTCTTGACAAAGACAGTTGTGCATGACACAGAACATGGGAAAAGGTCACAAGACAACCCTTTTCTAAGAACCTGCTTGATTCGGTTTGGCTGTGTCCCCACCCAAATCTCATCTTGAATTGTAGCTCCCATAATCCCCATGTGTCATAGGAGGGACCCGGCGGGAGGTAATTGAATCGGCTGAGCAGGTCTTTCCCATGCTGTTCTCGTGATAGTGAATAAGTCTCATGAGATCTGATGGTTTTATAAAAGACCGTTCTCCCGCACTTCTCCTTGCTCCCACCATGTGAAGAAGGATGTGTTTGCTTCCCCTTCCACCATGGTTGTAAGTCTCCTGAGGCCTCCCTAGCCATGTGGAACTGTGAGTCAATTAAACCTCTATCCTTTATGAATTACCCAGTCTCAGCTATGTCTTTATTAGCAGTGTGAGAATGGACTAACACACTGAGAATGGACTAACACACTGCTTATGTAGAAACAGACACACACACACACACACGAATACAGAATGAGCTGGGGGTTGTGTGCCACATAGTAATAGCTGTCACCACTAAGTGGTAGGACTCAAGGTGACCTCAGTTTCTTTCTTATACTTTTCTGCAGTGTTTTCATTTTTTTAAGACATCTGTTTTTATAAACAAACATAATATCCAACATATAATATCCATAATAGCCAACATATAAATAAAAGTTATTGCATATAAAAATAAGAGTGCTGGCTGGGAGCGGTGGCTCAAGCCTGTAATCCCAGCACTTTGGGAGGCCGAGACGGGTGGATCACGAGGTCAGGAGATCGAGACCATCCTGGCTAATACGGTGAAACCCCGTCTCTACTAAAAAATACAGAAAACAAGCCGGGTGAGGTGGCGGGCGCCTATAGTCCCAGCTACTCGGGAGGCTGAGGCCGGAGAATGGCGTAAACCCGGGGGGCAGAGCTTGCAGTGAGCTGAGATCCGGCCACTGCACTCCAGCCCGGGCGACAGAGCTAGACTCCATCTCAAAATAAATAAATAAATAAATAAGAGTGCTATGCACATTACTGAATATTTTTCCATTTCCAAAACAAAGAAAAAAATGAAAGTCATACATAATCCCATCACTAAGAAATAACTCCTTTTAATGTTCTGAAATATTTGCCCTCAAGCCTGTTTTTGTTGGAAACTATTTTTATATACTTAAGATAATTCAACAAATGTTTACAGAAGACTTACTATGTGCAAAGTGTTTTGCAAGGTTCTGAAGAGGATGAATGAGACATAAATGTTACCCCCTCCTTCTACAATATCATACACTGTGTATTTTCCACCTAAGATTCCGATCAGCCATGAAGTGTCCCTTCATTTGGATATACCAAGTTACTGGACCACTCTCTCCCTGATTCCCTGTGACTGGTATCCCTGGGCTGTTTAGATATTGTCCAATTATAAACAATATTGCATAAAGGTTGATGAGCATTTGGGAGGAATACATTCCTGTAAATGCAACTACTTGGTCAAAATCATGAAAAATCTGATGAATTTTACATGGCATTCATCACTCATTCCTTTTCATGGCAACTAAAGCGATTGATTATGATAATTATTCCCATTTCACAGATGGAAAAATTGAGGCAAAGACAAACACTGACTTATCTGAACAAGGCAGGACCCAAAATGGAACTCAAGAATCCCTGAGGATGGAATTCCCACTAAGGCAGGGCAGAGATGGAGAGGACATTCTGATGACACCCCACATTAGCACACCTCTCTTCTTACCCTTTTGTACCAGCCCCCACAGTGCAGGTGCAGGGGTGCATTCCTTAGTCCCACTCCTGTTTCTCACTTCCTACACCCCACTCCACACAAGACCTAAGACAAGCAGCGAGAAAAAAACAATGGCACAGACAGCAAGGCAAGCACAGCCTCTCCCTTGGGGACCCTGCTTCCGGGCCAGAATGTCAAAAGAGGCCCAAGCCCACCCCAGCCTGCCCCCATCAGCCTTGCTGTCTAACGCAGAGCTTAACGCCTTCTCTCAGGGGAGAGCCCCTCACCCCAGCCCGCAGCCTGAGAGCTCTCACTAAGCTCCCAGGTCTGACGGCTGCTGCCTAAGGAGGCATTATTGCCACTTAGGCTGAGAAAGTGACCTCCACTGGGTAGCCCATCCTCTCTCCCACCAGGATCAAGTTCACAACCTAAGCCAGCCACTTCCCCTCATCAAAGGCTGCTAGAATAAGGCAAGGAGGACATTTTCCTACCGCATCTAATTCCTCCAATGCGAGGTCCTCAATGTTGCCACGGAATCCCCTCCCCCAGCAAGCTGCCAGGGGAGACTGGGAGATGCTGCTAGGACCTTAAGCCCAGGGCAGCCAGGGCAGCTGGTGGAGTGGGCCCACCCGGGCAGGTCCCAGCCTCGAGTCTCAGGAAGATCCCAAGATCCAGAGCCCACCTGGGCTCCCTGAGGTTTTGCCACTAGAGCCCACACCTGCCACTTCTTCCTGGGCACCAACTGTGTGCAGGCTCCAGGCCTGACCCTAAGCATGCTTCATCTCATTTCACTCTCATTTCACAACCAATAATGGGAGTCATATGCTCTCCAACTTGCTGAGGAGGAAACTGAGGCACGGATGCATGAAGCAACTTGCACGGTGCTACACAGCTAATAAGTGGTGGGGCAGGATCAGACCCCAGCCAGTGTGATTCCACGTTCTGTCCCCTACATCACAAGTCCTCATGTTGCTGGGCTCTCCCTCTGTCTCCTCATCCTATGCCCTCACCTCGAGTGGCCATGCCTTGGACAGAGCTGAAGAACAAAACTTGAGGGCTTTGTAGAGGACACAGCTGCACTGGGGCTCCGTAACGAAACCATGTGCTCTGCCCACACAACAATTTCGGGGGCTCCCCCGCCAGGCTGAGCTAAGTGTTCTTAGTCGCCAAGAGTGTGGGCTCTGGAGCCAGACCATCCGGCTTCAAATTCCTGCTCCACCATTACACTGGCTGTGTGACCTTGGGCACGTAAGTTAGCTTCTCTATGCCTCAGTTTCCCCATTTATAAAATGAGGATGATGGTAAGACCCACCACTTGGAGATGTGGTGAGGTTTAAATGTCTTGATATTTCTAAAACACAAGAAGAATGCCTGGCACACAATTCGTGCTCTCTACAGCAGTATTACCTGCTACGATTATCTTTACTACTGCCACTGTTGTGATTTTCCTCTAGGACTATGGCTCCACCAGGAGGTGGCGTCCCCTGGCTCAGCTCCAGCCAGTGCTGGACTGGCAGGGCCAAGTTGAACTGGGAGGAGTCACTCACTTCCCTGCAGGACCCAGGAAGCTGAAGACTAGGGAAGACACCCTAAGACGGTTCTCCCTCTTCCAAAAGTCATGAGTTTACACCCATCCTTCTCCCCAAGGAGGAAAAATGCTCCAGTGGCAAATGGCCCTGATTTCCCTCCATTCCTGTGTGGTCCTAACCTAAAAGGAAAACCTCGGTGGCAAAAGATTTTGGAGAAAATCCTCCGAAGCAAAGTTACCAAGGAAAAAACAAAAACACACAAGGATGTCTTGAATCCTCTCAGGAAACAAGAATTTGATCCCCAGTCTCTGGGTATTTGTGAGGAACCAAAAGAAACCCTGGGATTTCCTGGGGCTGCAGGAATAAACTCCCTGGGCCCCTCACGGGCTGTTCTGGGGGCTCCTGGCGCCAGCTTCGCAATTTCTCACCCTGGAGCTCCAGCCACTCCTGTTACCTCAGGGACTAGAACGTTCCTTCCTCATCACAGCCTGTGGTGGATGGAGAGGCTCACCCTTCCTGCAGGGTCTCAAAAAAAAACAAAAACAAGAAAGAAAGAAAGAAACCACGCATGCTATCACCGAATAAGACAAGCCTGCTCGGGAACAGTACACCCAGCTCTTTGCTTTGAAATCTTACCCTGGCCAAGGCTGCGGCGCTGAGAGTCTACAGAATCAGACAGAGAGAACGGAGGAAAGAAATTCCCTCCCCAGCCACTGCCCAGACAGCAGTAAAGGGGCCCACAGAGGCCTAACACCCCAATCTGCAGCCTGGCCCGGGTGCATTTCCCCATCCCACCCACCAGCTTCAACACCCACCCCATGCCTCTATCCTCGAGCCTGAGCCCTGCAGCGCCGCCTCACAGGCTCCCCACGTTCACCTTGGCCCCCCTCCAATCTGCTCTCCAAGCCACAGCCAGAGTGGTCTTTTCAAGATGCAAATGTGATCATGTCACTCCGCACTTAAAGCCTTCAATGGATCTCCATTGCTCTTGGAATCAAGACAAATCTCCTTAGTGGCCGGGCGCGGTGGCTCATGCCTGTAATCCCAGGACTTTGGGAGGCTGAGGCAAGTGGATCACCTGAGGTCAGGAGTTAGAGACCAGCCTGGCCAACATGGCGAAACCTGTCTCTACTAAAAATACAAAAATTAGCAGGGCGTGGTGGCAGGTGCCTGTAATCCCAGCTACTTGGGAGGCTGAGGCAGGAAAATCGCTTGAACCCAGGAGGCGGAGGTTGCAGTGAGCCAAGATTGTGCCACTGCACTCCAGCCTGGGTGACAGGGCAAAACGCCATCTTACACACAAAAAAAAAAAAAAAAAAAAAAAAACTCCTTACTGTGAACTACAAGCTCCTGAGTGGTCTGTTCTGTGCCCACCAACCCAGCCCGCCCCATGTTCCTTCTGACTTGCTACTCCCTCTGCCTGGAATGCTCCTTCCTTCCTCTTTGCCTATGAACTCCAATTGGCAAACCTTCCTATCACAGGCCCACAGAGCGTCCTGACCCTCTCCTTTGTAGCACAAATCAGAGCCAGAGCCAATTGCTTTTTTTTTTTTTTTTTTTTTTTTTGAGATAGAGTCTTGCTCTGTCACCCAGGCCAGAGTGCAGTGGTGCAATCTCAGCTCACTGCAACCTCCACCTCCCCAGGTTCAAGCTATTGTCAGGCACCCACCACCATACCCAGCTAAATTTTTTTGCATTTTTAGTAGAGGCAGGGTTTCACCATGTTGGCCAGGCTGGTCTCCAACTCCTGACCTCAAGTGATCCAACTGCCTCAGCCTCCCAAAGTGCTGGGATTACAAGCGTGAGCCACCTCCCCCAGTCAGAGTCAATTTATACTGATTTGGAGGATTCCCTGACTGATGTCCCAGCCTCCACATGAGATTAGAAGCAACCTGGGGACACAGACTGTGTTTTATTGCTATTGTACACCCAGGGTGCAACACAGAACATGGCACATGATAGATGTTTCAATAAGTATTTCTTGAATACAGGAAAGAATTTGCATTAAAATTGACATTTTAAATAGCATTAGTTGAGTGGGTTTTCCATGTTTCTTTGTCTCCCTACTCCAAAAATAAACACACACACATTAAGAAATGCTCTCCCCAGCCAGGCATGATGGCTCACTCCTATAATCCCAGAGCTTTGGGACGCCAAGAGGGGAGAATTGCTTGAGATCATCCTGGTCAACATAGCAAGACCCCATCTCTACAAAGAAAGTTTTATTTTAATTAACCAGGCATGGTCATCTCAGCTACTTGGGAGGCTGAGGCAGGAGGATCACTTGAGCCCAGGAGGTTGAGGCTGCAATGAGCTATGATTGCACCACTCTACTACAGCCTGGGCAAGAGAGCAAGAACCCTGTTAAAAGAAAAAGAAAAAAAGAAAGAGAGAGAGACAGAGAAAGGAGGGAGGGAGAGGGAGAGAGAGAGAGAGAGAGAGAGAGAGAGAAATTTAGAAAGAGAGAAAAAGAAACGTTCTCCCCAAATGGACATCACCCCAAAAAAGCTCCACGCAGAGGATGCTCCCATGTTACCAACAACCTCCTCTCTTCCAGGTCCTTCCTCTCTCATAAGTGAGCCCAATATGAGCAAGGAAATCACGTCCTTAGGGTCCAAGCTGCTAAGTGAGATAGCTGGGTGATTCCAGACACCCTCAGGAGGAAAGAGGAAAGGACCGGTTGTCTTCCTCCTGCTCGGGGGTGGTCTCAGTCTTCAGGAGAGCCAGGGTAGCCAGTGGAATGGGGCAGGTCCCTTCCACGGGGCAGCACTGGCCTGGCTGCTTCATAAACATGAGCTCCACTTACTTCTTATAACATCCCTTGGAAGTAGGCGTCTTTTGCATCACCTTACAAATGAGGAAATGGAGCCTACAGGCTGAGTGTCAGAGCTGGGAAGCCAATCCAAGTGGTTCAGTGTTTGGGCCAAATAACTCAGGCCTTGAAGGTACAGGCCTGGGCTGGAATCCCAGCTCCTCCCTTTTTTTTTTTTTTTTTTTAACACAGGGTCTCACTCTGTAGCCCAGGCTAGAGAGCAGGGGCATGATCACAGCTCACTGCAGCCTTGACCTCCCAGGCTCAAGTGGGGGGTAACGAGGATCTGAGCAAAGCCAGCATTGGCCTCAAGCAGCGGTGAGGCAGGAGGGCCTGAGGCCCCAGCGGGTACAGCCTGGGGTTTCCAGGAATTGAGGTTGATGGGGAAGGAGGGGGTCACAGAGGGATCCCTGAGCACAGCTGCAAGCCTTGGCAGGTATTGGAGGACTCTGAAGTCCTGGAGACCTGAGCCCAGAAGGGCAGAGTGAGCCCAAGGAAAGGGTAGCTGTGGCTCCCGAAGGGCGAAGGCCTCTGGCCAGCCTGCCTTGGCCTACGGGGTAGAAGAATAATTATTCCTCAGCCCTTTAATAGGAAAATACTAGCCCCCCAGCTGCAGAGCTTCCACTCTGCTCCCCCATTCCCTTCAATATCAGTGCTTCCTTCTGGCCTGGAGCAGCCTAGAGCTCAGCAAGCTCTTCCCCTGCCCCTAGCACATGCACCAGGCTCCCTGTCCGAACAGCTTTCAGGCCTCCAGTCAAACGTCCTCCTCTAAACCAGCTTGCCCAGGTGCCCACTTATCTCCTCTGGAGCTCGGACAGCCATCGGAGTTGCAGGTCAATAGGAAGTCCTTTGTCTAAGGCCAGTTTCCCAGCTACCTGTAAGGGCAGAGGCCGCAGCTGGTTTGCTCACTGCTGTATCCCCGGCACCTGTGAGGACACCTGGCATATAGTAGGTGCTCACTGAATACAGGCTGACAGAACAACCCTGCCCACTGAGCCCAGGGGCTGCTGGCATACCATGGTCGAGGCCTTGCACGCACTCCCGTCAGCCAGCTGGGCCTTCCCCACATCCTCAGGCCTCAGTAGGTGAGGAGCCAGGGCTCCCAGCATCCCAGTCCTCCAACCCACCAGTCTGAGCCACAGCCAGACACCAACTCCAGCCTGGGACCACCCTCTGACATGTGATCAGTGGGGAAGCCCCAAGGAAGAGGAGGCAGGGACTCCATGCCAGGGCCCATTTGCTACCGATCCACTCCACCCTTGCACCTGGGCTCCTGGGGACCCATCTTGTTTCCTTGGCTGGAGAAACAGCAATTGCTACAGTAGTATCCCAACCAAGTCAGCTCATTTAAGCCTGACAGTGGTACCTTAAATAAGACTGATAAGGGCTCAGAGGCTCCTTATCAGTCTTGACTGACAGATGAGGGCACTGAGGCCTAAAGAGTTTAGATGACCTGTTTCAGGTCACCCAGCTGGTTGAGGAGCAGGACTTGAGCTCTGGCACATCTGACCCCAGGACCCAGCTCTTTTAAAAAAAAAAAAAAAAAAAATTTAGTTGTTAATTGTGGTAAAAATATACATAATATAAAATCTACCATCTTAATCATTTTTAAGTGCATAGTTAGCTCTGTAGTGTACTGTACTACTTTAAAATACATATATTCAGATTGTTGTACAAACCAATCTCCAGAACTTTTTCACCTGCAAAGTGCAACTCTATGCTACAGAGCTCGCCCATTCTCTACCAGTCCCTGGCAACTGCCCTTCTACCTTCTGTCTCTGAACGTGACTCCTCTGGGTACCTCAGATACGTGAGATCATAGTGTTTGTCATTTTATGACTGGCTTTTTCATGCAGCACAATGCCCTCAAGGTTCATCCGTGTTGTAGCATGTGTCAGAACGTCCTTTTTTAAGGCTGAATCATATTCTATTCTATATATAGAGACCACATTTGGTTTATCCCTTCATCTGTTGGTGGACGTGTGGCTTGCTTCCTTGTTTTAGCTATTGTAAATAATGCCGCTTTGAACACGGGTGTACACATATCTCTTTGAGACTCTACATTCAGTTCTTTTGGGTATTTACTTGGAAGTGAAATTGCTGGGTCATATGGTGATTCTATTGTTAATTTTTTGAGGAACCGCCATACTGTTTTCCACAATAGCTGCACCGTTTCACATTCCCACCAACAGCGTGCACATCCTTGTCAACACTTATTTTCTGTTTTTTTTGACAGTTGCAATCCTAGTGGGTGTGAGGTAGTCAGGGCCCAGCTCTTAATCCCAACTCCATGGGATTCTATCCTGAGGCCCAAAGTGCACCCCAATCCCTTCACTTCTGAGGCCCCGCCTTGCTCTTGCCAATCCCCTTCCCAGGTCTGTGGCCTACCCCCAAACCACAGCCCTGCAGCCAGGGCTCCACTGACAGCCCCTAGGCCTCCATGCTCTCTATCCATGCAGGCCCCTGGGAGGCCATCCACCACTGACCTCCTCCTGCACCACCACCTCCCTGAATCTGCCCAACTTTGCTTACCATCCTCCACCCCAGACCAGACACCTTGCTCCCTACACCAGCCTGCAACCTGGGTCCACCCAGCAAACACGTGCAGGCAGGAATCAATCATGGCCAATTTGCCTTTACAGCCCCAGCGCTCAGCTGGCAGGTGTTTTGTAGATACTGAATGAATGTCTGGCAAATACTGAAGGAATGAGTGAATGAAGTCAGGCCTCACTAAGACTACAGAGCAGAAGCCAAATTTAAAAACTAAACACAGGCACGTCTCAGAGCCTCAAGACTCAGGGAATCTCAGCTTACCACTTACCAGCCAGCTGTTCAACCCTGGGCAGATGGCTCCACCTCTCTGAACCTTCTTCTCATCTGCAAAGCAGAGGTGAGTAATACCTTCCTCCCAGGAGTGTTATGAGGAGTAAAAGAGGGAACTCTGGTAAAGCAGCTCATTTGAGGCCGGCGAGAGGGAGGGGCTCTAAGCCACGACCACGACCACAGCCACCATCAAAATTCCCTCTCACCTCTCTCTGCTTCTGTCCTTCTCTGGCCCATCACCAGCCCTCCCCATTCCCGCATTCCCCAAGACCCCTGGCTCCCTCCTTCCCTCTCCAAGAGACTCCAGTCCACCTGCCTCTATGCTGCAAGCAACTGTCTCCTGAGTCTGCTCCCCTTCAGAGTTCCCATGCCTGTCTTCTCCTCTGCAAACTTCCTTACCACCTACTCGCTGCCGGCCGTCTGCCTCCTGTCTTCTGCTTCTCCCAGGAAACTGCTCTGCCCACTTTACCAGTGACCTCTGATCTCATGTTCCAGAAGCTTTCCTTGGACCTCCTCCTCAGACAGACTGAATGCTCTCCACGCTTCTAACCCTCCTCCTCTTCGCCAAACTCCTTCTTTGGCCTTTGCAATAACCACTCGGCCCAGGTTCAAATCCACAAGCGTGTAGCCAGTGCTCCCCACTGTCAAACACAGGACAGGAGTTCCTCCCGCCTCTCCACCATCTCTTCCTTCGACGCCTTCCCTTCCTCCTGCCCTCTAATGTGGGTGGGAGCTAATGTGTGTAAGTCCTTGATGGATGTGCTTTCTTCTCCAGGAAACCCTAGCACCAAGCAGTGTTTCTTAAACTGTGTCCTGGGCACTCCAGAATCCAAATCACCGGAATCGCCTTGCTGAAGATCTACAGAGCCAGCACCTCTAGGATGGGCTGGGGATCTGCATTTTGTGCCAGCCTCCCAGGAGATCCTTATTCCTACCGAAGTTTCTGTTCCACTGCCTTCATAGGTTGAAGCACTTCACCTGAGGCTCCCCCGATCTCTCTCTCCAGAGTAACCTTCCCCATCACGACCTCTGGGGCCATCTTTTTCACGTAGATTTTTAGTGGCCATTCAAAGAAAACAGGCAAAAGCCAAATTCACAACTTCTCCTCCAGGATCAGTCGGCCTTTTCCAACTTTATTCCAGTCCCAAGATCACTCTCTCAGGCTCGAGCCTCAGAGTCCGCCATGCCGTTCCCACTTACTCTCTCTGCTCTCTCTGCCTTGGTCCAGACTCACTTCCCCTCGTATCTTGGCCTCTGCAATAGCTTTGAACTCTATGGCTGTAGTAGATCCCTATGACAATTACCATACACTAGTGGCTGAAAGTAACACAAATGTATTATCTTTCAGTTCTGGAAGTCAGAAGTCCAAAATCAGTCTAACCATGTTAAAGTCAAGGTGGTAGCAGGACATTAACAGCGGATTGGATAAAGAAAATGTGGGCCGGGCGCGGTGGCTCACGCCTGTAATCCTAGCACTTTGGGAGGCCAAGGCGGGCAGATCACGAGGTCAGGAGATCGAGACCATCCTGGCTAACACGCTGAAACCCCGTCTCTACTAAAAATACACAAAATCAGCCAGGCATGGTGGCGGGGGCCTGTAGTCCCAGCTACTCAGGAGGCTGAGGCCGGAGAATGGCGTGAACCCGGGAGGCGGAGCTTGCAGTGAGCCGAGATCGTGCCACTGCACTCCAGCCCGGGTGACAGAGTGAGACTCCATCTCAAAAAGAAGAAAGAAAGAAAGAAAGAAAATGTGGTACATATACACTACACAGTACTACGAAACCATAAAAAAGGAGGAAAGCAGGCCTGGTGCAGTGGCTCAAGCCTGTGATCCCAACACTTTGGAAGGTGGAGGTGGGTGGATCACCTGAGGTCAGGAGTTTGAGACCAGCCTAACCAACATGGTGAAACCTCGTCTCTACTAAAAATACAAAAATTAGCCAGGCACAGTGGTGGGTGCCTGTAATCCCAGCTACTCAGGAGGCTGAGGCAGGAGAATCGCTTGAACCTGGGAGGTAGAAGTTGCAGTGAGTCGAGATTGTGCCACTGCACTCCAGCCTGGGCAACAGAGCAAAAACTCCATCTCAAAAAATAAAAAAAATAAAACAGATGAGGGAGAAGGGAAAGCTCTTTCTTACGGTAGAAAGTCAACTAATAGAGAACAAATGATGGAGTTGAAAATCATCATGAATGCTAAAACTAGGGGGATGAAAGCTTGATGAGAAACAGAATGTGCACCTAGCTTCAAACAATCCCCCAACAAATTACCTGTTAATACCAAAGAAGAAAACAATAACCTCTCAGCAGAGAAGCCTGGCAGACATCAACTTATCAAGTGATTAAAGACAAAATCACCAATACTGGCACAAACCGACATCACCCGCCTTCTGACATGGTGCACCAGGAAGGACACAGAGTCATTATTTGGCATTCCCAGCAAAAATGTGTAACCCAAATGTAACCGTGAGGAAAGATCAAATGAAGCCAAACTGAGGAGCATTCTGCAAAATAATCAGCCTGCATATATCAATAATGTCAAAGTCAAGAAAAACAAAGAAAGGCTGAGGAACTCTTCCAAATTAAGGGACACTAAAGACCATGACCATTAAATGCCATGTGTGATTCTGGCAGGATTGTGAACCTGGGAAAAAACGGCCATGAAAGACATTATCCCGGCAATTGATAAAAACTGAATGTGAATTCTGGAGTATAGTTTTGCACCGATATTTAATTTTCTGATGTCGACAGCCTTATTGTTCTTAGAAAACACCCACCAAGTATTTAAAGGAAAAAAGTTACAATGTCTCCAAGCTATTATTAAATGGTTCAGAAAAAAATTACCTATGAGTGTGTGTGATAGAGAGAGGAGAAAGTGTGTGTGTGTGTGTGTGTGTGTGTGAGATTATGATAAAGCAAATTGGATTGTGATGTTTGCACAAGACCATAAGTTTATTAAAAATCATTTATTTGTTTTTTAAAATTTAATAAAAAGTTTTACACACCCCCTCTGGGGACTCCCATTTCCCTGCCCCATGGCCTAGGTGCCCACCCATTTCTTCAATCTCCTCTCCCAGAACTCACCAACACAAATCTTCGCCCCTCAGCGGGGTTTGCTTCTCACTCTCCTTCCCAAATACATGGCACATACCTTCTGAATGCTCCCAAACTCCCTTACCCTCACTTCCCCTTACTACTTAACCTAAGTCTTGTCCAGTCTTCAAGCCCCGGTTCAAACCCTACCTCCACAACACAGCAACAATCCAATCCCTCCTTCCCATCGAGCGACTCTCATCAGACTCATCTCCACACTGATGGGGCACTGACTATGTGCCAGGCATTGCTCTATTCTAATTATTAATCTTTATTCTTGCTGCCTTCAGCCAGCTTTCCCTAGCATTAACCTCTTTCATAACCATGGGCAGTTATCAAAACTAAGAAATTAGCTGGGCATGGTGATGCATGCCTGTAGTTCCAGCTACTCGGGAGGGAGGCTGAGTGGGAGGATCGCTTGAGCCCAGGAATTTGAGACCAGCCTGAGGAATATAGTGAGACCCCGTCTCAAAAAAATCATCTCATCTGAACTCCAAGGCCTACGAGGTAAATGCTGCCACTGGTCCCATTTTACAGATGAGTAAGCTGAGCCGCTAGTGAGTTGTCTAAGATCTCTTGGTAGGTGATGAAGCCAGGATTCAAACTGGGCCATTCTGGTACTGAAGCCTGGGCTGGTAGCCACTGTGCTCCTTGTCTCTACGGACATCCTTACACATTTGTTCTTTCTCCCTCACCAGGCCGAAAGCTCCTCAGGCCTCTCTCAATGACTCTATGCACCCTGCAGGTGCCCAACAGCTGTCTGTCCGCCACAGGCTGGGTTCCAGAAAGGAGAGGAGGGGGTCATGAGCTCTGTCAAAAAGAGGAGCCAATTCTCCACACCCTCCCCGCCCCCCAGGACAGCCCAGCTCCCTGGCTACTGCCCAAGGCCCGGCCGTCATCTGCTCTGGGTAATAAGTATTTGTATGGCGATAATTACAGCATTTCGGAAGAAAATCCCATTAAGCAAGAGCCCCGCCGAGCTGCTAATGCCGGCACAGAACTGGAGGCGGCAACTCCGCCAAGCACCCGTCTGCTCCCAATAATGCAGGAGCGGCCCAGCCCCAAAAGAGCACGGCCGCCCCTGCTGGCAGCGTCGGGCAGCCTGGGCCACCGACACCCCGCCCGCCCCGCACAAGAAGGGGCACCGAGGAACATCAGCCCCCACCCCCTGCTTGTGCCCCAGGGTTCCCATCGGCTTCCTAATGAGGAAGAGGAGAGCCACCCTGGGATCCAGCGTGACGCCCAAATTTCCTTCACATCCCTGCAATTCTCTGTCACCTTAATAACAATAATAATACTACCATTTATTGGGCACTTGCTGTCTGCCAGGCCCTGTGCGAAGCGCCTCTGCGAGCATTACCGCATTTAATCCTCATGACCACCCTTTGAAGCAGGCCCTATCATCATCCCCACTTTATGGGCAAGGAAATGCGGTTCTGAGAAGTCGCCCTTTCCTCCAGACCACTTATCCCAGCTTGCAGTTATGTGCTTACTCTTATATTATGTCATTCATCTCTATCTCCCCTGCTGGACTAAAACTGGGGTTTGTGTTTCTGTCCGGCACTATTCATCCGGCACAATGCAGACGTTCAATAGATAGCTATCTGTTGAATGAGGGAATTAAACCCCATCACTTGCCCAAGGCCTCCCCAGCTGCTGAGTGGCAGAGTGGGGTTAAAAACCTAGGCAGTCTGGCTTCACAGCCCTGCCATCACGACCACCCGCCCTGCATACGGTCCTCACTCTGTCTCCAAATCCCGAGGGAAAGGGGCAGAGATGCCCAGGAAAGGTAAATGAGTGTTCTAAATAGACAGACTGTGCTCTAAGCAGACAGACTGCAAGAGAGCCAGCGCTCAAATCCTTACCTCCCGAGCTCTCTTCTGCCCCACCCAAACCCTTGAGCCTCTAGCTTGAGCTTTCCAAATAATAACAATAATATCCTAATGATTGAATCACAAAGCATTTTCACAACCGTAGCATGAGTGAGTGCAAAGGCCCTTTGAGGTAGTAGGTGTCATCAGCCCCAGAGGCCGAGGCAAGGGCGAACACCAGCCATGTGCCAAATGTGGCACGTTGCCTCACTTACTGCTCACTATCAACCCGCACAGCTGTCGTCATCCCCTTTTACAGATGGGGAAACTGGGTCTCAGAGCAGGGAGAGGCACAGCATGGGGGTCCTAACACCAGTCATTCAGAGCCCAGCAATAAGCCAGTGTGCTGGCAACCACACCAAAGCCTAAGCAAGCAGGGGACTCTTGCCCCGCCAGGAGGAACCTCCCCTGCACAGCTCAGGTCTCTGCTGCAGGAGACCATGGTGGCCTGCTCAGATCCAACCAGGCCCTGATGGCAGATGTGGCTGCAGTGGCCCCTGACCTCATTTACCAAGGTCACCATACAATTATTATTGGAATTTCAAACAGGCTCCCCAGAGGATCAGCCTCAGGTGCCCTGGGCAGCCTCCCTTCTGTGTGACCACTCAGCCCTGTTAAATGAGACCTCGAGCTCAGGGAGCTGAGTCTAGAGAGGGCCTCCCAGACCTCTACAGCAGGCATGGAGATAGGGCAGGGTGGGCGAACTGGCAAGGAGGGAAGGGCACATAAGGAGGACGGCAAGGCTGGGCATAGTGGCTCATGCCTGTAACCCCAGCACTTTGGGAGACTGAGGCAGGAGGATTGCTTGAGCCAGAAGTTTGAGACCAGCCTGGGCAACATAGCTAGATCCCCATCTCTACAAAAACGGAAAAAAAGACCTGACAAGCAACAGAATGTGCTGGGCCTGGAGGCAGAGAACAGTAGGCCTTCCCAAAGGCCCTGCCTGCCTCCCTCCGGCAACTTCCCCTCTCTGCACCCACAAGGGGAATCTTCCACAGGCCTCAAATACCCAGTGTGCCGAGGGTTGGGGGACCCAGCGATGTCCACACATTCTGCGCTCTCGCACTCTCCTGGACACTCTAGTTAAAAGATTGTTTTAATTAAAAATCAAGTCCAACTGAAAGTCAAGGTCGTTGTGGAAGAAAAAAAAATAACTTAACGGTGACCATGGCTGGGTCCCTCTGCGCCTGGGCAGTACAAAGAGAGGAAGCTTCCTGGGCCACCTCCGCCGCCTCTCCCAGCCCTGGCTCTGTATTTTAATTGTTCATTACAGTGAATTATTTAGCACCCCTTCCCTGCCCAGCTGACCAGCCCCACAGCCCCTCTGGCTGAAACAATTTCCTTAGCAGCTCTGGGGCCTACACAACCTCTTCCCCGAAATCCCCACAGCAAACCAATGACAATTTCTTTCCATTTTGGGGGACAGGCCTGGACCCAGAGTTATAGAATATATGATCATAAAGTTGCCAGGCCTCACAGGCTGCCGCAGAAACTGCCCAAAGGACAACAGGCAAATGCACAGCTGCAGTCCATAAAAATTTCACAGCCTCAGAAGAAGCCGCTGTTTCAGGCTCTGATACTGCACGACACTCATATTGATTAGAGAGAGCATTTGCCACAGTTATTTTGAGTCTGCCTGGGCTCTTACCAAGGCCTCTTTCAAGATGTTCTTTTCCTCTTCGAGCAGCTCTTTCATGGGCTGCCTGGGGAACAGGCGGGCTCCCTGCACTTTCCCAGTCCAGGAAGCTTTGCCCACATGGCAGAGATCAGACCCGCTCCACTTCCCCAGGATAACTCACCCCTGGATTCCAACTAGGAATTCCAGAGGAAAAGTTCACATATAGAAAGGCTTCCTGACCCTTCCCAACGTCTCTTTCCAGCCTCAAGTCCCACTCCACTCACTGGCCACTGGCCACAGCATGTTTCAGCCCCAGGGACAAGCTGGTCCATCTTCCCATATCAGGCCAGGCACGCTCACACCTGCAGGCTTTTGGCTCATACTCACACCTGCAGGCTTTTGGCGCCTACTCACACCTGCAGGCTTTTGGCTCGTGCTCACACCTGCAGGCTTTTGGCTCATGCTCACACCTGCTGGCTTTTTGCTTATGCTCATACCTGTAATCCCAGCACTTTGGGAGGCGGAGGCAGGAGGATTGCTTGAGCCCAGAAGTTTGAGACCAGCCTGGGCAACATAGCTAGATCCTCATCTCTACAAAAAAAGGGGGAAAAAAAAGAGGTCTGCAAGAAAGCAGGCCCCCTGACCTGAAAAGCAGCAGAATGTGCTGGGCCTGGAGCCCAGCTATTCCCTCTGCCTAGATTGCCTGCCCTCTGTGCTTGGCAAAATCCAAACCAACCTTGATAAAGTGGCCCATCCTCTGAGAAACCCCTTCACCCTGGAAAAGGGCTTTTCACCCCAGTGTTCCCACAGCCTGTTCCCTGAGGCTGCCTGGCCCTCTTCTGAGAGCTTACCATTAGAGGTCCTCTGCCCAGTTCTCTACACCATGTGCCCCTTGAGGACAGGGAGGGGCTCACTCCCTGCTGATGCCTCAGCACCCAGGGCAGTTCCTCGCTCAGAAACATTTGCTGAATTAAAATAAGGAGATTCCCCTCCCTATCCTATCGTAATAATGGCTCTCACTTAGCAAGCATCAGAAGGTACCAGGCACTTCCTATACAGGATCTTCCATCCTCACAAGAACCAGATACCTTATGGTTCTTTCAGCCCCATTTTCCTGATGGAAAGCAACTAAGGTTCAGAGAAGTTAAGTAACTTGCCCAAGGTCACACAGCTAATAGGTGACATAGCTGGAACCCAGGTAGTATAGCTCCCAGAACACCACCTCTTTCCTCTGTACTAGGAAATTTCACTTTCATCTCACTCTGATCACAAAAGAGCTAAAGAGTTCATGGAAGTCTTAAACACTAAAGGTGGTGAGTAAGGATGGAGGAGATGACTTTAAGACTCAAGATTCAAAAGCAAAGAAGAGGAGCTAATGTGTCTTAGATCTAGGCTGCAACCAGGGTAGCAGCTTCAGGAGAGACTCTGGTGGACAAGGCAAGGGGAGCAGGGAGCAGGTACAGAGGGGACAGGCATGGAGGGTGACCAGGCCACCGCAGAGGTCCTCTGGACAGATTTCTGACCCTCAGTTCCTCTCCGGGTCCACACAGGATAATGCACACGCTGCCCATGGGAAACTCAGTTTGGTACTACCTCTCCCCAGCCCTGTAACACACAAGCATTCACACACACACACATACACATGGAACACACACACACACACACACCATCTAGATTGCATCTAGATTGCAAATCCTCTGAAGCCTCCACAGAAATTTTTCAGATGCAGCCAAGAAGAGTCTGGGGCAAATATGTGCTCACTGATTGCTGGCCTTGGTACAGAGTCAGATTCAGGAGACAGCTCTCCTCAGGGTCAGATTTCTGTCTCTGACCAGCTGGGGGCCATGAAAATGTGCTCGAAAGTTATCAAAATATGCACGCCTTTCCTGAGAGCCACTGCAATCACCAAGGAGTGTGGGAAGGAGGAGTAGGTAGGTTTCAAAGGAGCCAGCAGCCTTCTCCAAAGCCCTGTTCAAAAATCTCCTGGTGCAGTCACCTCTGCGAGCAGTACAAAGGCCCTGCATGTGACCAAAATCTACACACACACAGCCCATTACGGGGACTCTTATGGCCTCACACTATTAAGGTGGCCCCTTAATACTAGGAATTGACACAGAAACACATTATGCAGGAGACTCAGAAAACAAAGTATAAAGGTCTGTAAATACACACACGCAGACACACACACACACACACACACACACACATTCTACTAGCTTAGTGGGTCTAGAAAAGGGTCAAGTTTCCTCAAGAATTTACGAGTGAGAGAGAACAGGGGAAGAGAAATGCTGTTTTTATGTGACTTGTCATGGTCAATATCTTTAACCTTGGGCCCCCCTCTCCAAACTCCTGACCTCTTGGCGTTATCCACCCGGTTCTCCATCCAAGACACACCTACCCTTTCTGGGTGCTGAATGTTATACACCCCAAGCCACATACCCAAAGCCCTCAGGTCCCATTGTCTGCCTGCGTTGGGGATGACTGGGTGGGGAGGGAGGCGGGTGAGTAGAGGACCAATGCGTGGCACCTGCAGGGGAAGAATTCTCAAGGCTCTGGGGCAAACAATGGAGAAGAAGGGGCAGACCAGAAACTTCGCCTCCATCCCACCCTGCTGCCCTTCGTCAGGAGCAAGCTCTGGGAACGGTAATCTGCGCAGCTGGCTCAGAATGCGGCCATAGCCCCATGGGCCCAAAAGGAGACATTGTCCTGGCGAGTGTGGGAAGTGTCCCTCCTGGGTGCAAGGAAGGCTTTCTGGCACCAGTTCGCAGGCACCCTGGAGGAATAAAGCGCTGGTGCAGTGGGGAGGGCGGGTGCGGAATGCAGGGTGCAGGTGTGAGGACCGGAGCTGACAAACCGCCAAGGGCCCTTTGAATCCCAGGGAAGGGGAAACCACAGCGCTCCTGGCTCCTGGCTCGGGAAGGACCCCGGCAAGAACTGACCCGTCTGTGGGCTGCAGAGCCCAGGCGGGCCCCAGTGGTCCTGCCCCCACCCCGAAGTCCGGAATTGCGTCTGGGTTGGAGGGCAACCTCGGAGCCAGGGAGCCAGGGGCGGGGGCCATACTCACAGGCGCTCGGTGTTCCGCGGGATGTTCTTGGGAATGGCCTGCAGCCCAGTGCCGTGGCAGTCCACCGTGGTTCCGGTGCAGGTGCAGAGGGCGGGGCACGCCGAGGCTCCCAGGCTCCACGCGGCTGCCCACAACAGCAGCCAGAGCTCCGGTCGGACCGGCCCCAAGGAGGACCCCCACCCGGGCGTCAGCGCCATGGTGCCCTCACCGCGTCCCGCTCGCGAGCCAGACGGCGGTAGCCGCTGACCATCCCCGTCTGGGGCCGCCTCCAGGTGCAGTCCCGGGGCAGAGCCACCGAAGAACCCGCGGGCTTGCGCGCGGCGCCCCTGCGGGCTTGCTCGCGGCGCCCCTGCGGGCTGGGGAGGCACCTTACTCCTCCAAGCGACGGCGCCTCTGCGCGGACGGAGGGAGGGCGCCTTGGGCGGAGGGCGCTGGGCTCCTCTGCTGTTTCGCCGCCTGCGTCTCCCTCTCCCTCCCTCCAGCTCCCAACTGACTGCTGCGAGGAGGAAAATGGGCAGGCCCCGCGCGCGCACGCACCCTGAGCACACTACACACACACACACACACACACACACACACACACGATCACACACACACCCGCGCGCTCGCTCCCACCCGGCAGTCATCCATCAATCGAAAAGCACACATCCAGGGCCGGGCTCCTCCCCGCCCTCCCCCCGCGGCCCCCCTCTCCCGACGACCACTCGGCGGCTGCAAGCCGCCTAGTTTCAAAGGTGGAACCTCCGAGGCGCCGCCAGCGGGCAGGGGGCTGCGGGGGAGGGGAGAGGAGGGAAGAGGGGGTGTGGCTCGACCTGCCAAGTCCTGGCTCTCTACACACACGCGCGCGCGCACACACACACACACACAGCGAGGATGCACACATTTAGACGCACGCACCCCGGCACCCGCGGCCCCAGCTGCTATTGCAGGGTGGGAGGGAGGTCTTATTTTGCTGCTTGGACGCCTTCCAGCGGGGTCAGACCCGTTTCCCCCATCCCCCGACGGCAGCAGCGGCCTCTAGGCCCCACCTGACTCGCTATGCCAATTCTTGGTTAAAGGAAACCCTGTGCTTGTGCCCCAGGTGGCATCCTCAAGCCACCAACCTTACTTAGCCTGGACTTTGAGGGTGGAGCTTTGCCAGGGGCGGGAGGGCGGGGGGGGGGGGGGGGGGCCCGCGCGCTCCACGAAAGCTCTAGGCCAAGTACAGTCTCCTTCCTACCTCCATGCACGCACTTCTCAGAGGGTAACAAGCCAGCCCCATGCCCAGTATGAGAATGGCTCTGATTGGGACACTTGCTCAGCAGGGCACATTTGTACCATACAGTTACACGGGCTTCTTCCCCTGTTGTAGAAGAGAGGGACGAGACATTAAGGAGACTTGGAAATCTAGCAAACATCTTCCTCCACTCACACCGGCGTTCCTCCATTTCTGACAGGTGGAAACAGATGAAAATGAATATTCCATCTTGTCATCAAAGGAGACAGAGAGGGCTGGCATAGGGCTGGGCAGCCTGCTTGAGAAAGAACCCCACAGGCCACCCCTGTCAGACCCAGGCCTCACACCCAGCTGGGTAGGGACCTTCCTCACTGCAAGGCATGTGTGGACGTGGGCATGAACAGGACATCCAGGTGGGGAGAGAATTCTCCTCAACCCCAGAAAAGATGAAAGATCTCCTCAAAGCTAAGGACAGCTGTGGCTCGCTGGGGCAGTGTCCAGCAGTCGGCGCCCCAATGTGAGGCTGCCTGGCAAGAGGACGCTGCTGGGTAGCCCGAGAACACCTCCTGTCTCAGGAGTGGCCGGGGTCCAGACACAGCATGGATGCATTTGGTGGGGAGAGTGTTGGGCGGGGTGGGGATGGAGGATGTTGACAGACTCCACAAGGTTGAACCCTTACCCACAAGGTACCCAAGCCTCAGGCGTTTTCTTTGTTTTTCTTTTCCACGTTGATGAAAAATTTGCAGTCTCTCTACTGTCATAGCACAGTATGTTACAATTTATGCAGCTGATTTCTTGGGCTTTTGAAAGTTCTTTTGAAAGTTTTCACACATCCCTGTCCATGACCTCCATCTGGGAAGTAAGTTCTTGAACATCAGTTCAGTTTCTCAGGGTGCAGGGCTTTCTCAGGGGTGCCTATGTGGTAGGATATTAGGGAAGCTTCCCACAAACCAGGCTGGAGTCTGAGAGGGCTGCCCCTGCCCTGCAGCTTACCAGCTCCTGCTCCATGGGGCCCCAGCCCCTCTATCCGTGCCCTCCTGGTAGCCTCAGACAGAGTAACATTCCTCTGTGCCTGCTGCTTTGTTTATCCCCTCTTAGCACCTGCAGCTGCTTCTCCACACCCCACAACCCTGCCCACCTCCTGGCATCCTCACTCACTCACCCAGACACACACCCCAGCACCTGGCACTTAGTAGGCCTGTCACAGACAGCACTTAGGCTGTTGAAGATATCTGGTCTCCAGCCTTCCGCTGCAGCCGTAGCTCCCCGGTCCCAGGACCTTGGAGAGCCCCTTCGAAGCCAAGACTCATGTGGAGAAGGGAGAGAGAGTTGATTAGCCGGGTGACATGCCCCTTAGTCCTCAGAGTGACAGAGTGAAGGGGTGTGAGGAGGGGTGGGAGTGAGCAGGGGTACAAGATCAGCCGTGCCTGTGGCTCCTGAGAACCAGCCCCTGTCCTAGAAGCTTCCAGACCAGCCTGGACAGTGAATCCCAAGCAGGCCCTGGGCTGAGTTGCTGCTGCCTGGCAAAGGCTGGCTTTTCCTCTGAAGGGAGGGAAGGAGCCCCCCAGACCCAGGACAAAGACTCCCCCGACAGCCCATCATGGGAGGCCCTGCCCAAACAGCGGGCAGCTCCCCAGCTTGGCTCCCGTCCCTGGTTCCTCCACCCCAGAACCTGGCCAGCTCCCCGATTCAGGAGGCGGCTCACCATGAATGAGCGCAGCTCATTAGCGTGCCCGGCACATTTACTTGTTAAACAACCGCCTGGCTGGCCGCACACCCCCAAGCCCCGCTCTGTTTTTTCAATTTCCTCTCCCATGCCCCTCCCCATCTTGGGTCTCCCTACCCCCTCCCTACAGCCAGGCCACCTGCTCCCGCTGCACGGGTGGGGAGGAGGCAGGCCTGGCACATTGCTTCTACCAAGCCCGGCCCTGCTCACCTGTCGCCAGCAGGGCAACCCCCTGGAAGGGAAATTTGGGGTTGAGTCTCCCCAGCCCAGTGACGTGAGTCCCCCCTGAGTCCTCTCAGCCATGTGTGCTGGGAGTTGAGGGCCACTTCCCACGTGTGATTCAAGGAGAGAGCGCTCTCTCTACAGCTTCTGCACAGGGTCCTCTCCCCCCCCTCCACCAGCCCCTTCTGGAGCACCAGGAAGCAGGAGAGCCTGGGTGAGGCTGAGGAGCACTGTGGGGTGGATTTCCAAGCTGCAAAAGGCAAAAGTGAGACAGAATGCCTGCTAAGTAGACATCAGATAAACACCACTCACGGAGTATCTGTGTACTACATATGCTGTACTGGAACTCAGCAATTCAACAGGGGACAAGAATGGCCCTGGCCCTCAGTGGGCTCACTGTCCAGTGGGGGCACAGAAACAGGAAGCAGGAAAGCATATTCATTTGGGTGTCAGCGAATGTGGAATTGCAGAGAACCCAGAGTGAGGGCACAGAGTGGGGCTGGAAGGCTCCCTGGAAGAGGAGGCACTTGAACTAGGTCTTGAAGGATAAATAGGCATTCTTTGCGCAAAAAACAGGAAGAAAGGCTCTCTTAGCAAAGAGAAGTACATGAGGCAAGTCACACAGACTGGGAGCAGCATTCTCAATGGCTGAGCTGGGGCACGTCCAGCAAGGCTGGAGCGTGGCAGGGGATTCAGGTGGGAAGCACAGATGGAGGTTATGGAGGTAATGAGGACACACCCCAGAGGCCCCTGGTGCAGCCTTTCTCTGGCTTCACTGGGCTTTTAGCATCACCTGGCCTGGCCCTGTCCTCAAACACGTGTCTACGTACGCATGTGCTTGGAAATGCACTACCTCTGGAACCAGTGTCTGTGGAATCTGGTGCTTCCAGGGAGGTGACTTGGGAGGTAGCAAGGAGACAGTTGCAGCAGATGCTTGTTTTCTGCTGTCTGGGTTTTTTTTGTTTGTTTGCTTTTTGAGATAGAGTCATGCTGTGTTGCTCAGGCTGGAGTCCAGTGGCACAATCACAGCTCACTGCAGCTTCCAACTCCTGGGCTCAAGCGATCCTCTCACCTCAGCCTCCCGAGTAGCCAGGACTACGGGCACGTGTCACCATACTTGGCTAATTGTTTTTTGTTTGTTTGTTGTTTGTTGTTTTGTTTTGTTTTTTGTAGAGATGGGTCTCCCAGGGTTGCCCAGATTGGTCTCAAACTCCTGGATTCAAGTTATCCTCCCACCTCAGTCTCCCAAAGTGCTGGGATTACAGACCTGAGCCACCACACCCAGCCTTTGTTCATATTTTTTACCCTGTGTAGAATGAGCTAATTTCCCCCTACCAATACATTTTAAACTCCCCCCCTCCGGGGTGCTTATCATACACGCTGATTCCTGTGACCCATCCCCAACCTTCCCAATCAGAATCTTCACCGTTAACAAGCTGAGGATGGGGGATTACAGGCGGTGCTAATTCTGATGCAGGTGATCTAAGAATCTAGGCCTGGTATGCTGAGTGATGAGTTTGGAATTAGACTGAAAACTCTGGGGAGCCACTGAAGGAAGGAGCCTGGTAGGGACAATGGGTCTCAGGCCCACCTGCCTTCCTCCTCTCCAGGTTCCACACACCATTAGCAAGGATGAGGCACATCAAAGAGAAAGATGGTCAAGGGAGAGTGGCAGGGAAGTATAAGATGTCAGAGCTGTAAGGGGATTAAAAAATGATCAAATCCAAGCACCAGTAAACAGAAGCCCAGAGAAGTGAAGCAACCAGCCTGACGTCACATGGCAAAGGAGCTGCAGAGGTGGGCCATGAATGAGGCCACACACCTAGGCAGAACACAGCATGCAGTCCATCCTTGGCACTCCTCCTGGCCCTGCCACCACAGGGGAACTACAAAAACAGGAGTCCCCGGGAAGTCTGTGCCGGCAGGACTCATGATATTTTAGCTTTAATCTCTAAACCCCTGGCTATGCTCAAATTTGGAGGAGGCTGAATTGTTGGGGGCTCTCAGTGGCAAAGCCTACAGCAAGGACAAGCTCCTAGTGGCTTTTATAGCCCAGAGACCACCATAGGCATCCAAGATAACTCTGGTAAACAGAAGTACTAGAAGCAAGAGAGAAGCAACGTGGGTGCTGGGGTGGGAGAAGAGGAGGAAAAGAAAGGGAGAAAGCAGGGAGACAGCCTGCACTGACAGCAACCGTTCATCTATTCGTCAGACACTGATGGCCAGCTGAGAGCCACGCACTGGAAATACAAGAGATCTGTGCTTTGGGTTCATTGGCTTTCTTGTATCTTGTTCAGTTTTCATCAAATTTAAAGTTTTCGGCCGGGCGCGGCGGCTCAAGCCTGTAATCCCAGCACTTTGGGAGGCCGAGACGGGCGGATCACGAGGTCAGGAGATCGAGACCATCCTGGCTAACACGGTGAAACCCCGTCTCTACTAAAAATACAAAAACTAGCTGGGCGAGGTGGCGGGCGCCTGTAGTCTCAGCTACTCAGGAGGCTGAGGCAGGAGAATGGTGTAAACCCGGGAGGCGGAGCTTGCAGTGAGCTGAGATCCGGCCACTGCACTCCAGTCCGGGCGACAGAGCGAGACTCCGTCTCAAAAAAAAAAAAAGGTTTTCAACCATTATTTCTTCACTTTTTTTATGTTCCCTCCTCTCTTTCTTCTTTTTTGGGGGCTCCATTTATACATAATTAGACCATTTGGAGTTGTCTCATAGTCCATGGATGATGCCCTGTTCCTTTTTTTAGTCTTGTTTCTCTCTTTCATTTTGGTGAGTTTCTCTTGGTGTATTGTCGTGTTCATTATCTTTTCTTCTACAGTACCTAATCTGCTGTTAATCCCATCTGGTAAGTTTTTTTTGTTTTGTTTTTTGTTTTGAGATGGAGTCTCACTCTGTCACCGCTGGAGTGCAATGGCACAATCTCAGCTCACAGCAACCTCCGCCTCCCGGGTTCAAGCGATTCTCCTGCCTCAGCCTCCCGAGTAGCTGGGACTACAGGCATGTGCCATTGCACCTAGCTAATGTTTGTATTTTTAGTAGAGATGGGGTTTCACCATGTTAGCCAGGCTGGTCTCAAACCCCTGATCTCAAGAGATCTGCCCACCTCAGCCTCCCAAAGTTCTGGGATTACAGGCATGAGTCACTGTACTGACCCCATCTGGTACAATTCTTATCTCAGACATTGTACTTTTCATCTCTAGAAAATCTACTTGGATTTTTTTTTTTTTAATCTTCCATGTGTCTTCTTAACATGCTTATATTTTCCTCTACCTTCATGTACATATGGAATATAGTTGTAATAACTACATTACCAATTCTATTATATGTATCATTTCTGGGTTTGAAATGATTGATTGCTTTTCTTCTTCATTATGGATCATACTTTCCTACTACATAGTCCCCCCTTATCTACATAGGGAAACATTGTCCAAGACCCCAAGTGGATGTCTACACCAAGGATAGTACCAAACCCTATTAGTTTTTCCTATACCTACATACCTTTGATAAAGTTTAATTTATAAATTAGACACAGTAAGAGATTAACAATATAACTAATAAGAAAAATAGAATAATTATAACAATATATGATAATAAAAGTTATGTGAATGTGGTCTCTCTACCTCCCTCTCTCTCAAAATATCTTATTGCACTCTACCACAGATAACTGAAACCACAGGAAGTGCAAACATGGATAAAGGGGAGCTACGGTACTTTGTGCCCTGGTAATTATAGATTTCATGCCAGACATTGTGGATTTTACCTTGTTGGCTGCTGGATATTCTTGTAGTTTAAAAAAATATTCTTGAGCTTTGTCCTGGAACACAGTCAAGTTGCTTGGAGCCAGTTGGATTCTTTTGAGGCTTGTTTTTAAGCTTTCTTAGGCAGGACCAGGACTAGCCTGTAGTCAAAGGCTGATTTCCCTACCCTTCTGAAAGCTCTCCCCAATGCCCTGTGAATTAGGAGGTTTCTGCTCTGGCTGGTGGGAATGCCAGCTAATCCCAACCCTGTGGGAACTCCAAGGATTGTTCTGCCTGCTCCTTTTGGGTGGAACTTTCCCACCTTCAGATAGTTTACGCACAGGCACTGATCAGTTCTCAGCTGCAGACTGCGGGGGGAGAGGGTGGCACAGCAGGGAAGAACCATCGGCAGATCTCTAGCTGCTCGTTCTCTCTGTGCAGCAATTTCCTCTCCTGTCTTCCGTGGGAACCCGAGCCACCTTGGCCTCCCTGGACTCTCAGCTCCAATTCCTCCATTCAGATTGATGCCGGGTTCCACCTGGGTCCCCCTCTTGCTCTGTGGCCTGGAAACTCTCTCCAGGCTGTAAGCCAGGCAATTACAGGGCTCATCCCACTTGTTTCCCCTCTCTCAGAAAACTGCCCCACACTACCCATTGTTTAGTGTCTCATAACAGTTGTTTCCATTTTTCCCTGGCTTTTCAGTTGTTTAAGCCAGGAGGGGTAAAATTGTCCCGTTATGTCTTCTTGGCCAGAAACAGAAATGTGGAAGAGATTTTTGACAATACCTCATGCCCTCAAAACATGCTGTGTGTGCTGGGGAAAGACAGTCAAACAAACAGAAAATTACATGACCCTGACAAGTGCCCCGAAACTGGCCAGAGAGGACGGGACCTCAGCCACACAGGCTTCTCGCAGTTTATTACGCACATAACGCTCGGTGCAGGCGGGTCCCTACCCTAGAATGGTCTTCCCATCATAACGGCTGGCATGGCCCCCTGCACCCTTCAGGTCTCAGCTTAAGCAGCAACTCCTCAAGAAGCCTTTCTTCATGCGGGGTTAGGTCAGCACCTCCATCCCACCAAAGGGGAATGGGAAGTCATCCAGGGATTTAAGCTGAGGCATGAGATAGGATCTATGATCTCTCCTCTGTCTTCTGCCTCAGCCCCTTCTGCCTCCCATGGCAGGTAGGAAGGAAGAGACCCTGTTTGGAAGCCCATCATAGAGCCAAACCCTTCTCTATCATATCCCCTTCTCCACCACACCCCCTTCTCCACCACA
>NC_045442.1:36522098-36523597 GCF_002776525.5 Piliocolobus tephrosceles | reverse complement strand
TCCACCACACCCCCTTCTCCACTGCACCCCCTTCTCCATCACATCCCCTTGTCCACCACACCCCCTTCTCCACCGCATTCCCTTCTCTATGGCATCCCCTTCTGCACCACACCCCTTTCTCCACCGCACCCCCTTCTCCACCGCACCCCCTTTCCCATCACACCCCCTTCCCCATCGCACCCTTCCCCATCACACCCCCTTCTCCATCACACCCCCTTCTCGATCACACCCCCTTCCCCATCGCACCCCCTTCTCCATCGTATCCCCTTCTCCACTGCATCTCCTTCTCCATCGGAGTCAGCTTTCAGTCCTCCAAAGTCCAAGAAGATGACAAAAATGTGGCATCAGTGAGCTCATTAATCCACCTGCATTTTGGGGGCCTTGTCTGTAAAGAATAATCCTACCAACTAACAAACACTTCCACTGTACCTATAAATTTCAGGGGCTCATACTGTTCCAAGACCTTTACCTATTAAATCATTTAACACTCCCAAGAAACTTAGAAGGAGCTGGAAGCACAACGACGTTTGGGAGCTCGCCCAAGGTCACACAGCACATAAGTGGCAGAGCTGAGATGTAAAATATGCATTTATTTAAGATCTACCTCCTGGGGCCAGTGTGAGGATTGAATGGGTAGTACAAATGAGAGCACCTTATGAGCTAAGTGCAGTTGCTCACACCTGTAATCCCAGCACTTTGGGAGGCAAAGGCAGGCAGATCACTTGACCTCAGGAGTTTAAGACCAGCCTGGGCAACATGGTGAAACACTATCTCTACAAAAAATATAAAAATTAGCTGGGCAAGGTGACTTTCGCCTGTAGCCCCAGCTACTCAGGAAGCTGAGCTGGGAGAATCACTTGAACCCATGAAGTCAAAGCTGCAGTGAGCTGTGTTCACACAACTGCATTCCAGCCTGGGCAACAGAGCAAGACCCTGTCTCAAAAAAGTAAATATGGCCGGGCGCGGTGGCTCAAGCCTGTAATCCCAGAACTTTGGGAGGCCGAGGCGGGCGGATCACAAGGTCAGGAGATCGAGACCACGGTGAAACCCCATCTCTACTAAAAAAATACAAAAAAAATTAGCCAGGCGCGGTGGCGGGTGCCTGTAGTCCCAGCTACTCGGGAGGCTGAGGCAGGAGAATGGCCTGAACCCAGGAGGCGGAGCTTGCAGTGAGCCGAGATTGTGCCACTGCACTCCAGCCTGGGCGACACAGCGAGACTCCGTCTCAAAAAATAAAAAAAAAAGGAAATATATAAATAATAATAAATTTGGTCAGGTGCAGGGCCTCACGCCTGTAATCCCAACACTTTGGGAGGCTGAGGCGGGTGGATCACTTGAGGTCAGGAGTTCCAGACCAGCCTGGTCAACATGGTAAAACCTTGTCTCTACTAAAAATACAAAATTAGCCCGGTGTGGTGGCGCATGCCTATAATCCCAGCTACTTGGGAGGCTGAGGCAGAAGAATCGCTTGAACCTGGGAGGCAGAGGTTGCAGTGAGC
>NC_045442.1:36496745-36521698 GCF_002776525.5 Piliocolobus tephrosceles | reverse complement strand
ATTATGTACAAGTAATTTTAGTGGATTCCTTCTTCTTCTTTTTCCTTAGCTACAGGGTCTGCTTGTGTAACTGACACGAAACCCAGATATTCTTAGACCTTTCCTTTCCCTCACAGACTGTGGGTGGCCTTCTCATTACAAATGTAGTTGCCCTTCTCAAAATGGCAAAAACCCAGATTCAGCAGCTCCTAGCCTAAAAACATTCAATGAACTTAAAAGTAAATCTAATCTAATTAAAAGAAAATACACCCAAATGTTAACATCATTGGAATTATCACTGACTTTTAGCCTCTTATTTTATACCCTTCTATATTTTCCATATTTTCTACAATAAGCTACAAAAAATTTTAGAAATAAAAATGTAATTACCAAATTATAGTTTGAATAAAATTACCACTAAATTTCGTATAGCAAATGTATTGATTTTATGTGAACACACTAAATACTAAATAACACATTTTCTATTCCTGCACTGAGAGAGCTGCTGCAGATCTGCAAGGGGTGCTTAAAAAATAAGCGAAGAGCCGGGCGTGGTGGCTCACACCTGTAATCCCAGCACTTTGGGAGGCCAAGGCAGGGAGATCACCTGAGGTCAGGAGTTCAAGACCAGCCTGGCCAACACGGCAAAACCCCATCTCTACTAAAAATACAAAAATTAGCCAGGTGTGGTGGTGGGCACCTGTAATCCCAGCTACTCAGGAGGCTGAGGCAGGAGAATCACTCGAACTCAGGGTGGCGGAGGTTGCAGTGAGCCAAGATCGTACCACTGCCCTCCAGCCTGAGCAACAGAGAGAGACTCCATCTCAGAAAAATAAAATAAAATCAAAAATAAGCGACAGTTTGTATGAAAATACGTAGATCACACAAATTTATACAGACAGGGAGTAGATTAGAGGTTGCTAGGGGCCGCAGGGAGATGGGAATGGGAAGTTACTGTTATTAATGAGTACAAAGTTTCTGTTAGGTGTGAGGAAAAAAAATTGGAAATAAATGGTGATGATTGCACAACACTATGAATGCAATTAATGCCACTAATTGTACACTTAGAGTGGTTAAATGGTAAATTTTGTCATACGTATATAATTAGCACAATAAAAAATAATAAGTGATGGCTCAGCTAAGGGAGAAAATGTGGTCCAGAACGCGGGTCCTCCACTGGTCTTTGTCTCCTGCTGCCAGTGATCGCTAGCATTAAGCAACTGCTGCCCAGGGAGTTAAGAAACTTGTTCATCATGACCCACTGACAGGGACAGAGGATCTTACCCCAGGCAGTCTGATGCCAGATGTCACACCCTGAACCTTTTTACTGCACTCCACAATGACAAAACTGCCTGCTGTTGATGTCACATCTGGAATGATGTCGCACAGGAACGATCTGCAGGTAACGCTGTAAGGGAGTTGCTGTTAGCTTTGTTTACAGAGGAGAAACCGGAGCCTTGGAGGAGTTGTCGACTGCTGCTAGGTTATGCAGCCAGTGGGGTCAAAGCCCCTGTTCACGCCCAGACCTGGCACCTGCAAAGGCCAGACGGCGGTGTCAACACCGCTGGCAGATTTAAAATCACCGTCGCAGTACTGAAGCTGGGTCAGGGAGCTGAGGTAGGCCAGGCTGGAAAGGCTTGGAGAGGTTTCCAGAGAAGGCAGGATGAGTTTTTTAAATCGACCGTTTGGTGGCTGCTTTGGGCTTCCGCCAAGCCCGTTTGGGTCCTTGGAGGATCGCTCATCCTCCTCCATAAACATTCACCAGCCCCGGCCCGCGTCGTCGGGGCAGCGGCGCGGAACCCGGAGTGCTGGCTGGGTTCGCGGACACTGGCTCCCCGGCGCGGCGGCGTGGCAGCGGCTCTGCACGGCGGGACTCCCGGGGGAGGGAGCGCGGGGCGGGGGCCGCGAGGACGCGGAAGGGCTGGGCGGGGCCGGGCCATCTGGACCGCCTCTGGGGGGTGGGCGCGTTTGTTTCCTAAGAGGAGCGCCGAGCAAACGGAAACCGCGCTCCTCTACTGGATCAATCAAAACAGCGCCTCCGGACAAACGGGAATGGGGGCGGCGCAGAGGCCCTTCGGGAGGTTTCAGGCACCATCTGTGAGGGGCGCACCCACGGAAGCTCTGGGTTTGTCCACTCTGAGGCCCCTCCAGTTGTCCAACTACCCTGTCCTCAGCGTCCCTCGGTGGGGACAGATGCATAGCCCCCTGCTCAGTACAGCCGGACGCGACTTCAGAAAGAAAATCTTGCAATCCCCCTATTTTACGGATAAGGAAATAGCGCCCCTAGAGGAGAAGTAGCTGCCCCAAGGTCACAGAACTTCTGGGGGCAGAGCCGAAAGCCTTCCCTCGGCCACCCTGCTTACATACTGAGATGAAGTCTTTGTGCGTCTACCTGCCCACCTATCTATCAGCTTCTGTGCAACTCATGTGTACAGTCTAGCCCCCAGCGCAGTCCCTGGAACCTAGTAGGTGCTCAATAAATGCTTGTGAAACGGAAACGAACTGAAATGGGACTAGAAAACCCAGGTCCTTAATCTTTGAGGAAAGACAGTATTTAGAAATCCAAGAGTACTGACCGTTGTTTAGAGCCAGAGTAGCTGGAGGCTGGATGAATACACCCAACCCAGGGAACCCCGATCGCTGCCCACGCAGCTCCACTCCTGTCTACACGGAAAAAAAGAGCCACTCCCTCCCTCCCTCCTTCATCTCCCCACTCCTTCCCCAAGGCTGAGGATGAAGATATCCTCTGAGGGCTTCGCCTTAAAACCTTAGAGCTGGAAGGAACTTTCCATCGCCTCTAGTTACAGTCTATGTAATGTTTTCTTAAATGATTTTCATTAAGTTCATTCAATATTTATCGTGCATCCACCGTGAACAAGGTCCTATATTGCTGAAACAAGACGTGTGATCCTTGTTAAAATCAAAAGCAAATGTACAAGTCAGGAGTCTTCTACAGCCAGAAGTATTTAGTGGCTGAACACAAGTATTCGATACAGACTATAAATACAGCAGCTGTTATTTTTCAAAAAGCAAAAGCCCATGTTAAAAGAGGCCATTCTTGGAGAAGTTTTTTTCTTCTTGATTGGAAAAAAGTTTCCAGGCATAGGGAACTGATTACTGGATTGGGGATGTGTCCCCAACCCTTTTCCTAGCCAATATAGATAGATCTGCTCTAGGACAACCAAAGAAAGCTAAAGAAGATGTGATATCTGGCAAAACAAGCCTAAACAAACCTCCGGAAAGTCAAGAAAGAATTGGGGGGAATTCAAGGTTTATTAGAGCCTGCAGGAAACCAAAGTTCAATTAAGTAATTGAAAATATGGAGGCCAGGCATGGCGGCTCCTGTCAGTAATCCCAGCACCTTGGGAGGCTGAGACAGGTGGATCACTTGAGCCCAGGAGTTCTAGACCAACCTGGGCAACATGGTGAAACTCCATCTCTACAAAATATGCAAAAATTAGCTGGGTGTGGTGGCACACAACTGTGGTCCCAGCTACTTGGGAAGCTAAGGTGGGAGAATCACCCGAGCCTCGGAGGTCAAGGCTGCAGTGAGCTGAGATCTCGCCACTGCACTCCAGCCTGGGTAACAAAGACCCTGTATTAAAAAAAAAGAAGAAGAAAAAAATATGAAGTACTATAAAATATAAAAATAGGGAAAGGTTAGAGAATGAGCTGCCTGGTTGTATTAGGTGTTTGCTTTTCTTTAAGACTTGCTCTAAGTTGATATCATATCTCAGAATCAGAGTCTCAGTTTAACAGATATGTGTATACCTGGAGCCCAGCACGCTGTTTGACAGGCAATGGAAACCGTTCACATTTGATGCAATTCAGGGCTTGGTGAGTCAAACTCAGCTACTCCACGAGCTAAACATTTGCCTACCCTGTGACTCTGTACTTTCTATCCTGGATATATATATATATATATGTTTGTATATGTATATATAAATATAGATGTATAGATATAGATATATGTACACACAACAGAAATGAGTGGTTAGGTCCACCGAAAGACATGTAGAAGAATATTTATGGCAGCCTCATTCAGAATAGCTCAGACTGGAAGCAGCTCAAATGTTCATCAACAGGAGAATGGATAAACAAATTGTGGCATAGCTATACGATGGAATAATGAGCAAGAACAAACCGCTGAACAACATTAATGAATTGCACAGGCATTATGCTGAGTGAAAGAAGCCAGACACAAGAATATATGTTGTTTAATCCAATTTCTATGAAATAGAACACAAGTAAATCTAATCTGTAGTGACAGAAGTCAAAATAATGGTTGCCTTTGAGACAGCAGTAACTGAAAGCCGGCACAAGGGGACATTTTGGGCCTCTGGAAACGGTCTGTATTTTGATCTAGATGGTGCCAATGTGTGTATGTGTGTGTATAAATATTTATGCACATATATACACATTTAAGCATAAGTATGTAAACGTACATCAAGTTATACACTTCAAATCAGTGCACTTTATGAAGGTTGTGCCTCAATAGAAAACAGGAAGAAATCATTTCGGTCAGGATGACAAGTGCACAGTGGGCAAACTACCACTCTCCCCTTCCCGGCCCGCAGCAGACATCGCTAATTAATCACCACGCGCCTTTCCTTTGAACTCGGCTTCAGGACCGTCTCAATCCAGCGCTCCAGCCAGCTGTGCTTTGAGGCAAAACTCTCAGCTTTCCCTCATGTATACACAAGTATGTTAAGATAATTAATTAATCATCTTACCATCTTAATTATTAATTATCATCTTCAATTTGTTCAGCCACACTCTGAGGAAGCCTGACTCCCACTATGGACTCGTGGCAGCTTCTCCAAAGTCTGGAATCAGTTCCCATGAGGAAGTGGCTTCTGAAGAGCACATTTGGATGCTGGAGAGTGACAGCGGGAGGGGCACACGACAGGAAGGAAGCCCCTTGACAGAGAGCTGGCGGATTAATGCGGCACACAGGTAAGCATGGGACCCAGAAAGGCTCGAATTTGACTGGGCACATTTTCTACCAAGTGGAACTAGTTGCTTCTTCTTGACTGAGGAGAGGGAAGAGGAGAGAAGTTGAGGCTGGACTGCAGGGACTGGCACCTCTTGATGTGCCGGAGGTTCTCTAGCACCTGAAGCACAGCCTGCCCCTTAATAGTCACCAAGGCTCTGTGTCTTATCGGGGATGATAACACTTCCTGTGGGGTGCATCCTGCACAGCGTACAAAATCTTCCACTTCACTATCACGCCATCGTGAGATCTGGACAGGGTGGGAATTAGCCTCCCCACCCCAACCCCCCACCTCATTTTAAAATAAGAAAACTGGCCGAGCACAGTGGCTGACACCTGTAATTCCAGCACTTTGGGAGGCCGAGGCGGGTTGTTCTCTTGAGGTCAGGAGTTCGAGACTAGCCTAGCCAACATAGTGAAACCCCATCACTACTAAAAATACAAAAATTAGCTGGGCATGTTGGCGCATATGTAATCCCAGCTAATCGGGAGGCGGAGACATGAGAATCACTTGAACCCGGGAGGCAGAGGCTGCAGTGAGCCAGGATCGCACCACTGCACTCCAGCCTGGGCAACAGAGACAGACTCTGTTTCAAAACAATAAAATAGGCTGGGCGTGGTGGCTCACGCTGTAATCCCAGCACCTTGGGAGGCTGAGGCGGGCAAATCACTTGAGGTCAGAAGTTTGAGATCAGCCTGGGCAACATGGTGAAGCTCCGTCTCTACTAAAAATACAAAAATTAGTCAGCCACAGTGGCGCGTGCCTGTAATCCCCAACTACTCGGGAGGCTGAAGCAGGAGAATCGCTTGAACCCAGGAGATGGAGGTTGCAGTGAGCCAAGATCATGCCATTCCACTCCAGCCTGGGCAACAAGAACAAAACTCTGTCTCAAAAAAAAAGTAAAATGAAATAAGAAAACCAAGGTTCAAAGAGGTCGTGTGACTGATAAACACCCTACTAACGAAGTAAGGGATTCCAGACTCAAACACAGGTCTGTGTCATACAAAGCCCATGATCCTTCTTTGTCTTATCCTTTCATTTTAGCTTTTATTTTTCATCAAAGTTATACATGCACATAAATGGACAACTTGTTCTGCAAGATTTTTTATGAAAATGGCAGTTCCTTGTCCCCATTTCCCTCTCCTGAAAATAACAACTTTCACCACTTTATTTTTTATTATGTATTTTACTTTTTTGAGACGGGGTCTTGCTGTGTCACCCAGGCTGGAGTGCAGTGGCACAATCACAGCTCACTGTAGCCTTGACCTCCTGGGCCCAAGTGATCCTCTCACCTCAGCTTCCTGAGTAGCTGTGACTACAGGCCCATGTCACCACACCTGGCTAATTTTTGTATTTTGAGGGAGAGTTGGGGTTTTGCCACGTTGCCCAGGCTTGTCTCAAACTCCTAGACTCAAGCGATCTACCCGCTTCGAGGCTGCAGTGAGCTATGACCATGCCACTGCATGCCAGCCTGGGCAACAGAGGAAGCCCTTGTCTCAAAAAATAAATAAAATAAGACACACAAAAGCAGTGTTGCACTGGTTATAGTTTGGTTTCTCTCTACTGGCTGACTGCTAAGAAAGATGTTGCAGTTAATTAATGAAAAAGGAATGATCAAATTAGAGTAATACCATTTTGTACCCACCAACGAATGAATGAATCTAGGCATTGTGTATCAGCAGCTGTTAACGTCACTCCCTTTACACATACACAGACACAGACACACAAATAACACATTAGGTGCACCTTTTGAGGAAAGAACACACCATCACCTGTAGGTGTCAAAAAATCAGAACCTGAATTTGATCGAGCCTCTGGATTTACCAATTTACTGGAAATACAGACATATTCCAGAGATACTGTAGGTTCAGTTCTAGACAACCACAGTAAAGAGAATATTGCAATGAGGTGAGTTATATGAATTTGTTGGTTTCCCGGTGCATATAAAAGTTATGTTTACCCTACACTGTAGTCTCTTAAGCGTGCAATTACAATTATGTTTTAAAAAGGCATATATACTTTAAAAAACTTGGCCAGGCACAGTGGCTCACGCCTGTAATCCCAGCACTTTGAGAGGCCAAAAGTGGATCACCATAGTCACAATTTAAATTTACTTTTAGAATTATTTGATTCACATCTGCCTCACTCACTAGGCTTTAGGCTCTAAGAGGGCAGAAGTCATGCCTGTATTAGCTCGTCATTTTATTCCCTGGTTTAGCACATGCAGGTGCTCACTGAAGAGACACTGAATGAGCTAAATATTAGATCGACAGAAAAGTTTGGTCCCCCTATCCCAGCTGCCACCGTTTGCATGCTGTTGCCCAAGGAAACCTGCCATCTTCTGCAGCCCTTAGACCCCTCCTAGAGGAGCCACCTCACCTCCTTCCACCTGCTCCCTCCCCTTCACCCTCCTTGCCTGCTGCTCAGAGGCTCTAGGCAACTGGCTGGGTGGAGTGGCTCACACCTGTAATCCCAGCACTTTGGGAGGCCAAGGCAGGCAGATCACCTAAGGTCAGGAGTTCGAGACCAGCCTAGTCAACATGGTGAAACTCTGCCTCTATTAAAAATGCAAAAATTAGGCCGGGCACAGTGGCTCAAGCCTGTAATCCCAGCACTTTGGGAGGCCGAGACGGGCAGATCACGAGGTCAGGAGATCGAGACCATCCTGGCTAACATGATGAAACCCCGTCTCTGCTAAAAAAAAAATACAAAAAACTAGCTGGGCGAGGTGGCTGGCGCCTGTAGTCCCAGCTACTCGGGAGGCTGAGGCAGGAGAATGGCGTAAACCTGGGAGGCGGAGCTTGCAGTGAGCTGAGATCCGGCCACTGCACTCCAGCCTGGGTGACAGAGCAAGATTCCGTCTCAAAAAAAAAAAAAAAAAAAAAATGCAAAAATTAGCCGGGTATGGTGGTGCCTAAGCCAACTACTCGGGAGGCTGAGGCACAAGACTTGCTTGAACCTGGGTGGCAAAGGTTGCAGTAAACTGAGGTAGCGCCACTGCACTCCAGCCTGGGTGACAGAGTGAGACTCCATCTCAAAAAAAAAAAAAAAAAGGCTCCAAGCAACTAGAATAGACCTAGAAGAACTGAGGCAGTCATGCAAAATCTGGCCCCTCTGGCCCCACTGAGAGTCAAAACCTCCTCCACAGGTCCCTGACAAGCCCGTGAGTCTGGGTTCTAGGTCCTGGGTACTCCCCCTAAGGCCTGGAAGATTCTTTTTTTGAGACAGAGTCTCACTCTCATCCAGGCTGGAGTACGGTGGCACGATCATGGCTCGCAGCCTCAACCTCCTGGGCACAGGCGATCCTCCCACCTCAGAAAGTGGTTGGACTACAGGTATGCGCCACCAGGCCCAGCTAATTTTTTGTAGAGATGGGGTTTCGCCATGTTGCCCAGGCTGGTCTCAAACTCCTAGGTTCAAGCAGTCTGCCCGCTTTGCCCTCCCAAAGTGCTGGGATTATAGGCATGAGCCGTCGTGCCCAGCCTGGCCTGGAAGATTCTTAAAGACACATCACCACAGTCATCTGAAGAATTCCCTCCACCTAAGAACCTGCTCCCCCGACTCTACCCTGCTGGATGGAAAGAAGGCCTGGGCACATATTTGATTATCCAGTGAGCGCCTGCTATGGCCAGGCTCTGTGTGAGATGGTTGGGGAACATCAGTGAACAAACACAGCAGACACAGCCACTTTCCCCTTGCTCCTTGCTCACCAAACAAAGTTCATTCCATCTCTCACCCTGGCCCCTTGGGGTCTTTGTTGTTTAAGCCAATCATGGTGTTATATTCCCTTATAAATGCTAGTATTTTTTTTGTAGAGATGAGGTTTCGCCATGTTGCCCAGGCTGCAAGATGAAAAAGTACTTGGCACTGCTACACTATACATTTTAAATGGTTAAGATGGTAAATTTTATGTTGTGCTTCTTACTACAATTACAATTTATTTTAAAAGTTTGTGCATGGGTAAGACTAAATTGTAGAGTTTAAGAAGGCACTTGTGGGTGAAATTATAAAGAAATGCAAGGAAGTTGTTACTATAAAAGTAGCTGAGTTTCTCTCTGAGTATTTCTCTTTGAGTACCGCCACTGTCTGTCCAGTCAGACAAGAGGACTCACTGCCACTGTCTGTCCAGTCAGACAAGAGGACTCACGCTGTCACACCCTGAGTGCCCAGTGAAGCTGGAGCTGAACCCCAGGCCATCCTGTTTCCACTACACCGATGCTAGCATTCACAAGGGAATAGAGCACCATGACTGGCTTAGACGAACGACAATCCCAGCCAGTAAAACTTGAGGAGGCGTCTGCTGGGAGCTGCTGGGGAGGTTTCCCTCACCCTTACAAAGGGACATGAAGAAGAAACACCTCCTCAGGCCAGCATTGTGTGATGCCTGGAGCTGGGGCAGCAATTTTGCAACCTTGAGGGAAATGACTGCCACTGTGAGAATGGCAAGGCTGAAAGATAGAAAGAACCTGGGCTATTGGTGACAACACCGAGCTTCTGAATGCACCACCCTGGACACGCCCTCCCCTGATCTTCTTGTGGCCTACGAGGATGAAAGCCCTCATTGTTTACGCTGGCCCTGGATGAGTTTTCTATTACTTGCAGCCAAAAGCCACCTACAAGGGGCAGCTCACACTTCCTGAGCAACTGCTGGCTAGCAGGCACCGAGTCACAGACCTTAGTGCTCTCTCATTATTCCCATTCCCTGCTTAGGAGCTGGAACTCATGATCCCATTTTATAGCTGAGGAAGCTGAGACCCAGAGATCAACAGGGACTTGCTGTGTCACACACTAAGTGCCCAGTGGAGCTGGAGCTGAAGCCCAGGGCATTCTCTTTCCACTACACCAATGGTGGTGATAGATTTCATCACTATGCCCATTGGAACTCTCCACTGCAAGTGCAAGGAAGGGGAACCAGGCCAGCCCAAGTCACAGGGTATCCAGGAACTCAGAATCTCTCTCTCTCTCTCTCACCACCTCTCTGTCTCCATCTCTGTCTCTCTCCATCATTGCATACTCCATACTCTCAGGCCAGCTGCCCCACTAGGCTGGAAGCATGGCCACCAGCAATCCTAGTCTCACGTCCCAATAGCCAAGGGACAAAAAGGACAGCAGTCTCACTTTCCCCAGCTCGAGTTTTATTGGCCAACCTTGGGCCACATACCCCCACCTTGGGCCAATCATGTGAGCGAATTCTGGGTGCTACTTCCTGGTCTGTGGCTTGGACTATTCAAGCTCTCTAAGACTCAGTTTGCCCATCCTTAAACAAGGATAATAATAATTGTACCTACTTCATTGGGTTGTTGGGGGGATCATTCATTGATTTAATGAATACTTATTGCAGCCAACTCTGTGCCAGGCAGTGTTAGGTGTTGAAGCTACAGTAGAGGAAAGAGACCCAATCCCTGCCCTCGTGGAGTTAATAGTCTAGCGAGAAGGACCAATGTTACATAGATAAATGCATGAACGATTCTCTCTATTACAACTGTGAGAAGTGTTTTAAAGGTACAGAATTCTACTGGAGAGAGGGAAAGGAAACCTAGCTCAGGTCAAATGAGTAACATTTAAAGAGCCCAACACTGGGCTTGGCACGAGTTAGCATTCAGTCTATGTGGCTATCACATAGTTTTTATTTGGCATCTTCCCAAACCTCTGGCCTCCCCACAGCCACTTCCCACAAGGAGAGGAGCTGAGTCACTTGGCTGCCCTGCAGCCAATTACAAGCTTCCTAGGGGACTGAGAGCAAGTGTGGCACATGCGTTGGGACAGCAGTGGTACAGCAGGTCCCAGGGAAGCACAGTGCTGGTGGGCGGCACACACCCAGCTCACAACATCACCACTTATTGGGAGCAGCTTTTCCTGGACTCCAGCTGAAGCCCCAACCAGGAGGCCTGCAGAGGCCCCAGTGGCTTCTCAGGTTCCAGGGTCTCCCAAGCTCCTTTGGCTGGCTCTGCATCGAGCCCTAAAATGCACTGCTGAACAAATGACTTGCCTTTCACCACTGCTAGGCTCTGCCATCATGAGCCTCAACTCCCTGGCCTCAGGGACAAGGGTCCTGCCCCTGCCCCTGCCCCAAGGCACCGTGCTGTATAATCACTTCCTGGTGACCGTTTGCAAAGCTCTTTGTGATCCAGGGATGTATCTGTGGAACATACTGTGTCCCCAGCAGGGCCCTGTACAGCTCCTTCCCATCTCCCTTGTGCAGAGGCACTGTTTCTTCAGGGAAGGAAGGCCAAGAAGCTGCCGTATTGGATCATTGCCACAGACACTGGCTCCGTTCCCGTCCCCATCACCACTGCTCTGGCCTGAGCTCAAGCCCCCATGGGACCCCAGTGCCAGCCCATCTGGCCGCCCGGCCTCCAGGGTCTCCCTTCCAACGTGAGGCAGCCAGGGGGGCTGCCTGGAGCACAAGTCACTCCTCCATTTGAGCACCTTTAGTGGCTCCCTGGATCTGCACCTAATGTTGCCACAAGGCCCTTGTGGTCTGGCCCCTGCCTAACATTCCCAACTGTATGTTCTCAGCCAGCCAACTATATGCATAGAGTTTGCCTGGAACATGATACATGTTTGTCAAACATGTGTCCCCTTCTGCATTAATTCACTATGTGCCAGGCTCTGTGTGTGGCTCTGGGATGCAGTGGTGAGCCACACAGACACAGTCTCTGCTCTCAGAGAGTTCACGGTCTAGTATGGGTGGCAGACGGCAATGAAACAAAAGCAGTCACAAGGGTTTATCAGGGCAGGGTGTGGTAGTTCACTCCTATAATCCCAGCAGTTTGGGAGGCTGAGGCAATCAGATTGCTTAAGCCCAGGATTCAAGACCAGCCTGGGCAACATAATGAAACACCATCTCTACTAAAAATACAAAAATGAGCTGGGCGTGGCGTCGTGTGCCTGTAGTCCCAGCTACTTGGGAGGCTGAGGTGGGAGGATCACTTGAGCCTGGAAGGTCGAGCTGCAGTAAGCTGTGTTCATGCCACTGCGCTCCAGCCTCGACAGAGTGAGACCCTGTCTCAAAAATATAATTAATTTAAAAAAGAGTTTATCCTTACAAATGATAGTGAAAGCTATGAAGGACTCATCTATGAAGGACGGAGAGTATTAGAGACTTTGCCTGGGAGTCAGCAGCTCCCCTGAGATGACACTAACCTGACATCAGATGAATGAGTAGTCACCATCCAGGTGAGGGGTTTGGGAGTAGATGGAGAGTGTCCCTGATGCTGAGGCCAGAGGGCACCCACAGGCTCTGGGATCTGCAAGCCTGGGGGCAGGTGGGCCCTAGGGATCCCAGGGCTATGAGCGGGCACACAGATGGGGCACGATCCCTCTGAACCGAGGAGGAATGGGAATGAAAACAGAGAAGCCTGGTGAGTGATGCTGGGGGTTTGGACTGATGTCATCACAGTAGAAATGCCAAGTCAAAGGGGACTCTATCATTGAACTTTTTTATTATGGAATTTAAAAAAATAAATAAATGTAGAGAGAATAGTACCATGAACTCCCGAACCCCTCATCCAGCAGCATCCACAACAGCCGACCCACAGCCAAGCTTTCCTCAGCTATACCCCACCCACGCCCCTTACCCCAAATGTATGACGCCGAAACAAATCCCAGATTTGTTTGCTGTGTAGTTCACCCATAGATATTTCAATATGTATTTCTACAACAAAAGGACTGTTTTTAACATAACCACATTATCACACCTAAAAAGTAAATGATAACACAAGGGGAAATGTCTGAGGCTTGATATTTATTGCCAGACTACCCAGAAAAGCCCCCCACCAGAACCTCACCCCAAGCAAGTATGAGGGTCCCCATCTCACCGCACACTTGCCAACACTGGGTGTTACAAGAGATGGATTTCTACAAGAGGCTCACCCCAAAACCTAGGAGCTAACCCTTAAATTCCAGGTTCCTCTAATTTTAAAAGGCAGCCACAGAAGCACTTTCTGTGGAAATCTCTCTCACACATCCAACGGCCACTTGTGAGCGGCCAGCGATTGGGGGTTGTACAGGCAGGAAGTGGTGAGCCCAGCAACCCCTGCCGGCTCCCCAGGGCGGGTCCAGTGTGGGTTCACAGAGCAGGGCCCCTGCCCATCCTTCATCTCCCACATCTGCCCTCAGCCAATGAGGCAGACTGAGAAAGGGTTTCCTTAGGACCCAAAGGTTTCCAGAAACAACCCACCAGAGCCAGAGAGGGAAGGACCAGCAGGTGCTCCCTCCTATGGCAAGCACGTCCCCCTTCAGGGCTGAAAGGGTTTCTGTTTGAGCTGAAACCTGGGGACTCACTGCCTTGCCTCTCCTCAGACCTGTGCCCTCCCCACAGTGACTCATGGGCCTCCCATTCAGTCAGGAAACTAGAATATTAAAAAATCTACAAGCCAGATAGATGAGTTTTCAGGTTCAGATTGCAGTTCCATCTTTCTAGTAAGATGGAGGCAGCCACAGTTCCAGAACTCTCTGCGCAGTTCCCTAACCTTTCTGAGCCGTGGTCTTTACCTAATCAGGTTTGACTTCCTGCTACAGCCTCCTACTCTCAGCCCAGAATAGAGGTGGCAACCAGGCATGGTGGCACGTGCCTGTGGTCCCAGCTACTCAGGAGGCTGAGGTGGGAGGATCGCCTGAGCCCTTGGGAGTTCAAGGGTGTAGTGAGCTGTCATCTCACCACTGCACTCCAGCCCGAGTGAGACCCTATATCTAAAAAAATTAAAAATAGAGACAGCTATCCTTCCTGCAAGCCAGCCAGTCAGACGCCGAGTCCTCACTGTGTTCCAGGCACCCTGCTAAGCCGGGGAGATGCAAGAGTGAATAGGACCTGATCCCTTCTCTGCAGGAGCTCACCGTCTCTGAGAAAGGCAGTCACATAAACACCGTGCAAGTGACCAGGGCTCCAGAAGAGATGCGTTCATGCTGCTGTCGGAATTCAGCTAGTGGAACCGAAAGCTCTGCCTGGAGAGAGAAGGCTTCTAAGGGGTGGGATCTTAAAAGCTGGGGCTTGAATGACACTAGGGAAAGTCAAGGTGGGGGAAATCGTCTCCTGGATAGGACATGAACTAATACTCTTTGGATTCAAGCAGCAGAACATCTTTTCATACACTTACTGGACATTTGTGCTTCTTATTTGAAGTAATGTCTATTCAGATCCTTGCCCATGTTTTAATTGGGTTATTTTTTTTTTCATTGTTGAGTTGTAAGAATTCTTGGCCAAGCTCAGTGGCTCATGCCTGTAATCCCAACATTTTGGGAGGCTGAGGCAGGAGGATGACTTGAGCCCAGGACCTTGAGACCAGCCTGGATAAGATAGCGAGATCCCGTCTCTACAAAAAATTAGCTAGCCATGGTGGTACACATCTATAGTGCCAGCTAATGGGAAGGCTGAGGTGGGAGGATTGCTTGAGCCCAGGAGGTTGAGGCTACAGTGAGCTGTGATCACGCCACTGCACACCAGCCTAGGAAACAGAGCAAGACCCTGTCTCAAAAAAAAAAAAAAAAGGTTTCTTTATATATCCTAGACACCACTCCCTTGTCAGATACATAATTTGCAAATATTTTCTTCCATTCTGTGAATCTCAATATTTCATACCTTTTGAATCTGGTGCCATATACATATACTACCTATTAAAATATCATAGGTAATTCAACATTTTCTGGAGCCACAATAAGAAAGTAAAAAGACGGCCAGGCGCAGTGGCTTATGCCTGTAATCCCAGCACTTTGGGAGGCCAGGGCAGGTGAATCACTTGAGGTCAGAAGTTCAAGACTAGTCTGGCCAACATGGTGAATCCCCGTCTCTACTAAAAATACAAAATTAGCCGGGTGTGGTGGCAGGTGTCTGTAATCCCAGTTACTCGGGAGGCTGAGGCAAGAGAATCTCTTGAACTCGGGAGGTGGAGGTTGTTGCAGTGAGCCAAGGTTGTGCCATTGCACTCCAGCCTGGGCAACAGAGCAAGACAGAAGCTATATTATATAGAATTCCATGAGAGTGAATGAGGTATTCCGTGAACACAGATGGTTGCAAAGGCAGAAGTATTTTGGGAAGAGATGACAAATCCATATCTAGAATAAGAGTCTGTTCCAATGAGGACAAAATCGATGTCCCCGCCATGGTGGGTCCAATGTAGTTAGTCTCCCACCAGATGGCTGGCTGAGATCCCCCCACCTCCAGGAATGAGGAGCTTCTGAAATGCCTGGAGGGCATTTTCTTTCCTTCCTTTCAACATTCACTCAACAATTTACTGGGGGCCTCCTCTGGTCCCAGCCCTATGCTCAGACTATCAGTGACACAGCAGGGGCTGGGCCCTTGGTCACTGTCTCAGGTTCAGGGTTTAGAGACATGAGAAACAGAAATGGCTGCCACGGCCACCACTACTGAAACAGAATGACCCAGTGAAAGGAGCACTGGGCAGGGAGTCTGGGGTACCTGACTTCTAGTTCCAGGTCTGCCACTAGCACCCATGTGACAGGAGTGGGAACACTGTGCTTCTCTAGGCTCAGATTCCTCATCCTTGAAACAGAATGGAAACTCCAGGATGGCAAGGACCAATGGTGGACCAAGGCTGGGGGGTGATGAGGGGGTGCATTGTGGAATCAGTTCCTCTTGGGTGCAGAACACGAGTCATTTGTCAGCCAGGTGCAGCGGCTCACACATGTAATTCCAGCACTTTGGGAGGCCAAGGCAGGTGGATCACCTGAAGTCAGGAGTTCGAGACCAGCCTGGCCAACATGGCAAAACCCTGTCTCTACTAAAAATACAAAAATTAGCCGAGAGTGGTGGTGTGCACCTGTAGTCCCAGCTACTCGGGAGGCTGAGGCAGGCGAATCACTTGAACCCAGGAGATGGAGGTTGCAGTGAGCCAAGATCACACCACTGCACTCCAGCCTGGGTGACAGAGAAAAGCTCCGTCTCAAAAAACAACAACAAAAAAGAGTCATTTGTTTACGAAGAATTTTTTAAATAATTAACTAATAGTTGGTCTCCTTTTTATTATCACAATACACCTGCAATTGTAAACAATGCCAGTGAGAAAATACTCATCAAAAAAAAATCCTTGTTTTGCCTGAGTTCTAAATAATTACTACAGTTACTACTAAGTTTTAATAATGTATGTGTAAGCTTTAAATTGCAATTTTTTAAATTATTTATCTTTTAATAAACATTGTATTCTACATGGACGTTAACTTGGAGAACTCCATTCTACAGTTATACCCAGCCACACGTGGACCCAACTACCTGTGATTTTTCTAGAGTAAGTATGTAGTGACTTGGAATCTTTCAATCTCACTTCTGGCTGAAAGTTATTAAAATTTAAACAAATAAAGACAGGGAAATTTAAGTTCCCACCCACCCATCTCTTTAACACCTGATACATTGAACCAGGGAAGCTCACCTGCGCCATCTAGTGGTAGACATGGTGATTACAGGCACATGTGACAGGACATTCTCATCCCCGCGGGCAGCTCTTGTCCCACAGGGGTAGCGGGCATAGGACTACGGAGCACCTGAAATGTGACTCATCCGAATGGAGATGGGTTGCAGATGTAAAATGCATACTGAATCTCTAAGACTTGGTATGAAAAAAGAAGGTAAAGTAGCTCTTTAACAATGGATTATACTGATTACATATTGATTTTCTATTGATTACACATTCAAATGATAATATTGGGGGTGAGAGAAGCCTCGGGAAGGTTTAATCAGACAAGCCAGCCCCAAGGCTGATTGCATCCTAGGTCCACCTAGATAACAACGAGCAAGTTCCTTCACTTCTCAGGGCCTTAGTTCCCTCGTCCTTAAAAATAGATGGGTGATACCGACATCACGGTACTGTGATGATTAAATGCGGTAAGCCATGTAAATGCCTAAGACACAGCGAGTGCGCGGCAGAAGCTGGTTTCCTTTCTCTCAGAGCTAATCAAAATGGCAGAAGAACTAGAGTAGGCAGCCTCCTGGGGGCACTCTCAGAGGGTCTGGATTTATTTCCCTTTTTCCCCTTTAGCACTACGCTGCAGGTGTGTGGCCCAGGCAATCGGCCCCTCTAATTGTGGAGGACCAGCTCCAGCTGCCGCCCTGCTGGGCCCCTGCCCACCTCGGTGCCCACTGTGTGCACAGCACCCGGCGCCAGCTCATGAGCTTGCTCTCGTCCTGTGGGGCAAGGCTCAATCCCACCTTTCTGCCTGGGTGTCTTCCAGCCACACCGGCCCCTCCGCTTCCTGCAGTGGGCGGCCTCTCTGTATCCACACCCACCACTGGGCACAAACTGCGCACCCACTGCCACCTCTGCATCAGCGGTTCTGTGTCATGCTGGACCAACAGTATCAGCATCAGCTGGGAACCAATGAGAAATGCAAGTTCCTGGGCCTCAGACCTGCATCAGAGACTCCAGGGGTAAGGCGTGGCCATGCTTCAGAAATACCTCTAGGTGACTTAGCTGCCTGGTCAGTTTGAGAACCAGTGCCCTATAAACCCTCACAGCTTCTTATATTCAGGGTCCCCTCCGCTCCCCCCACCCTCTCCATCCAGTGGAGCCCCTATCTGTTGCAGAGGAACTCCTGTGCCTAAAACTACCCTGTCATCCCCTTCACCGTTTTGCCCATCGTAATCTTCACCAAACTTTAGCAAACTTTCAGTGTTTTTATCACATACGCAGGCCACTTTTCTATTTCTTCCTCAACATTTTAAATTTGATACAAATTCAAATACACACTTTAGTTGGGCATAGTGGCTTACGCCTGTAATCCCAGCATTTTGGGAGAGTGAGGCAAGAGGCTTGCTTAAAGCCAGGAATATGAGACCAGGCTGGGCAACATACCAAGACCCCATTTCTACAAAAAAAAAATTAAAAATTAGTTGCGCGCTGTGGCATGTGCCTGTAATCCTGGCTGCTCGGATGGCTGAGGCAGGAGGATTGCTTGAGCCCAGGACTGCAGTGAGCTATGATGGCACCACTGCACTCCAGCCTGGATGACACGACTGAGTGAGACTTTATCTCTAAAAAACAAAACAACCCCAAATATATACTTTAGCCTGGTCCTAAAGAATCTAGAAATTCAGACTTAACATACAAATTATATTTTTTCTATCACATATTAAACACTATTAAAAACTGTTTATCACCAGGCACAGTGGCTCACGCCTGTAATCCCAGCACTTTGGGAGGCAGAGGCGGGTGGATCACCTGAGGTCAGGAGTTCAAGACCAGCCCGGCCAACATGGCAAAACCCCATCTCTACTAAAAATATAAAAATTAGCAGGGCATGGTGACGTGCGCCTGTAATCCCAGCTACTTGGGAGGCTGAGGCACGAGAATCACTTGAACCCGGGAGACAGAGGTTGCAGTAAGCCGAGATTGTGCCGCTGTACTCCAGCCGAGGGGAGAGAGCACGAGACTCTGTCTCCAAAAAAAAAAAAAAAAAAAACTGTTTATCCAAAGTACCACCTACAAGTCATTTTGGGGAAACGATGCCTGCCATGTAGCCTGGCTCTCTCACAACACACTTTATCCTACCGTGTCCTATCTAACCCTCAGGACTTCCATTTCCCTCCTCCTCTCATCTGCAACCCGGGCTATTGACAGCCCTACCTTCCTGGACCATCCAGCACCTCCCTTCCTTCAACCCCCGTCCCAAGACTCTGACATCCCTGAGGACTTCCTGTGAAACATCACCAACTCAATAAACACACATGGAACGAATGAACTCGGCCCTCAAAACATCCGCCTCTGCCCCACAGCACCCCAAGCCCCAGTCCTTATGTAACTCCTAAGTAGCAGCTCCAGGAAGTGTCCCTGGACCTCCTGTACACATCTTTCCAGGCCTCCGCCCACCCACCCTTGCACCTTACTCTTCCACCCTCACCAAAGGCCTCGTGCGTGCCAGGCATTGTACTAGGTAGTGTGGAAACAGAATATAAAGAACAGCCCTGGCCTTCAAGGAACTCAGGTTCCCATAAGCCAGAACGGGTCTTCTCATTCCTGCTATTGCTCCCAGAAACATGGCACAAGCATCCTCCCTTGTCCATATCAGAACACCTGGAAACATAGGGTCAGTCAGAGAGTGGGAGGCATGGTCAGCACACCGTGAGTTAGGGGTGGGTTTAATAACAAAAGCTCTCTCCAGTGATGGAAATGAAATCACTGGCAGCCCAGGGCAGGGGCATGGGAACTGACTGCAAAGTGGCATGAGAGAACTTTCTGGAGTGACAGAAATGTACATCTTAATTGGGGTGGTGGTTACAGAGATGTATATATTTGTCAAAACTTATCTAACTGGCCGGGCACGATGGCTCACACCTGTAATCCCAGCACTTTGGGAGGCCAAGGCGGGCAGATCACTAGAGGTCAGGAGTTCAAGACCAGCCTTGCCAACATGGTGAAACCCCCGTCTCTACTAAAAATGCAAAAATTAGCTAGGCATGGTGGCGCTTGCCTGTAATCCCACCTACTCAGGAGGTTGAGGCACGAGAATCGCTTGAAACCGGGAGGCGAGGAGGCTGCAGTGAACCGAGATTGCGCCGCCGCACTCCAGCTTGGGCGGCAGAGTGAGACTCAGTCTCAAAAAAAAAAAGTACCAAACTATATGCTTAATAGAGTTGATTTTAAAAGAGATAGACTCAAGTCCCCTACACTGCTCCTCACTAATGCATCAGCTTGGGCCTAAGTTGCCATCTTTCCGAAACTGTTTCTCTAACACATGGTTTATGGGCTAGTTCAATGATTTTCAAGCCACTTATTTAAACAAAATCTTACCCTAAACCAGTACAAGGGAGCTCCCTGGCTGAAGAGGATGTGGAGAATCAGGTGCTGTACTTCTGACCCCCTTCCCGTCCTCACAGTAACCCTGGCGGTGGTGCATGAACCCATCTGAAACCATTGGGATCCATTGTCTCTAAGGTCCCAAATAGCTATGACCATCTTTGATTCTATGTCTCTGCTAAAGATTTGCTTCAGACTAAATATATCCCCTTTTCCTCCACACCAGATGGTTCTATATTCCTCCCCATGTGGAAAGAGTAGGTTTTCATGCTCCCATGGAAGAGGGAAGCAGGGACCAGAAAAGGCCGTGTCTCTCCTCTTCCTGGGTCCTGTCACACAGCGCATATGGCAGGTGTTTAAGAAGGGGCTACAATTTAAGACCTCTCATTAATGGCCAATTTTGGTTACATCAAAGTACTTATTAAAGCCTGGATCACTGGGTCATTAGATGTCCAGTAAATCCCCATGGTTCTTCATCAAAGAGGCAGAAGGCCCTGGCCCAAGGCCTCTAACCTGAGCCGAAAGACCTGGTGGGTCTATATGACCAGGGTAGTATCTCATGGGGATGGGGTGACATTTTTAGTGTTTGTCCTGTCCTCTGACCAGCTCTCCCTGCTTCTCCTCCCCAGAGCGGACTAAGGACTAACTAAAGGAAAAAAAGATGTGGCCACGGGTTCTGGTGGAGTAGGTTGTTGGGGAGAAAGGACAGCATAGGATTAGAGGCCCAGAGGTTCTGGGACAATCACGATATAACATGAGTCATATGTGTAATTTTATGTTTTCTAGTTAGTAGCCACATTAAAAAGGTTAAAAGAAACAGGTTGAATTCATTTTAATGATATATTTTATTAACCCAACATATTCAAAATCTCATTTCAACATGTCATCAATGTAAAAAATTATCAAGATATTTTTACATTTCTTTTTTCTTCCTACATCTTCGAATTCCGGTATTTCACACGGCACATCTCAGTTCAGATGGGCCACATTTCCAGTGCTTAATATCCACCTATGGCCAGAGATGAAAACATTGGGCAGGGCATGCAGAAGAGCAGAGAAATGAGGACAGACCCTCCCTAAGCAGTTCCTGCGGGGAGTGGGGAGTGTTGGCAGGGGTGAGTGGGTGTCCTCCTGTGTCCGAATGCCATTTATCCTCTTCCCAGAAGGCACGCTTCTTGCTGTCCTCTCAGAGCCAGCACTGAGAGGCTCTGGGAGTGTCCTGTGCAGACCAGGAAGCAGCCAGAAGTCAAGCAGCCCAGCGCCATGCAGAGGATGCCAGCTGGGCTCCTGGGCCAAACGCAGGCCGCAGAGGGGTCAGGTTTAGCTTCCATGGTGTTTTTAAATATCTTGAAGTGCTTGAGGTTCTCATTACCTTACATGACCTTCCTGGCTCCTATAGGTATTGGGGTGTGTAACCCCTGCCTAAGACCACAGTTTTGAGTCCATTAGCCCTGGATGTTAGCTTGGCCACTTTGTCAGCTGTGTTTCTTTGTAGCTGACAACATACGTTATCAAACTATTCATACGTGTCTTCTATACAATTGGAGATAACAGTGCCTAATATGGTTTGGCTTTGTGTCCCCACCCAAATCTCATGTCAAACTGTAATCCCCACAGGTCAGGGGCAGGACATAGTGGGAGGTGATAGGATCTTGGGGGTGGTTTCCCCCATGTTGTTCTCCTGACAGTGAGGGAGATCTGATTATTTATTATTATTTTTTTTTTTTTTTTTTTTTTTTTGAGACAGAGCCTTGCTCTATCGCCCAGGCTGGAGTGCAGCAGCATGATCTCAGCTCACTGCAACCTCCACCTCCCAGGTTCAAGTGATTCTTGCGCCTCAGCCTCCTGGCTAGCTGGGATTACAGGTGTGCACCACCGCCAGGCTAATTTTTGGATTTTCAGTAGAGACAGGGTTTGATCATGTTGGCCCAGATGGTCTCAAACTCTGACCTCAGGTGATTTGCCCATCTTGGCCTCCCAGAGTGCTGGGATTACAGGCATAAGCAACCACACCCAGCCAAGATCTGATCGTTTAAAAGTGTGTGGCAGTCCCCTTCTGCCACTCCCTTCTGCCGCCACGTAAGATATGCCTTGCTTCCCCTTCGCCTTCCGTCATAATTGTGTTTCCTGAGGCCTCCCCAGCCATGCAGAACTGTGAGTCAATTAAACCTCCTTTCCTTATAAATTACCCAGTCTCAGGTACTTCTTTACAGCAGTGTGAAAACAGACTAATGCAATACCTCACAGAGATGTATGAGTTTAATGAGACAAGGAATTAATTGGCTAGCACTGAGTTCAACAGATAGTAAGTACTCAATAAATTAGTTTTCATTCACAAGAAATTTGAACTCCTTAGAGGCCCTGCTGGAAAAAGGGAAGTATGTGAGCAGAAGGGGCTCCCTTCAGCGATCCCCACTTCTGAACATGAGTGCTGAGCAATGGCTTCTGGGCTCACAATTTTCATTAATTTTTTAGTGTCAAGAAATGTCTTTTCATTCAGGCTGGACACACAGTAGACTCTAGGATGTTAACAACTTCAAATGGGGTAAAAAGCTATACTGGTTTTTGAGAACTTTCTTAGGCTAATTGCCACATGTACACATTCCACAGGGATTTACAATTTATAAAGTTCTTTTTAATACATGATCTCATCTGGATTTCAGAGTACATTATATGGAGAAATAGAGTGGTTGTTATTATCTGTATTTTACAGTTAAGTAAATTGAAACTTAGCAAGATTATATAATAGGTTGGTGCAAAAGTAATTGTGGCTTTTGCCATTAAAATGCCACAATTACTTTTGCACCAACCTAATACTTAGTTTTCATACATTCTCATGTAGACAAAGTAACTGAATCCACACTCCATGGCTGTGGTTCCTGGTGTGGTTTCCTTCTTCTGGCACCAACCATCAAACCCATTTTCACCATCCACTGTGAATGTCATGTGGGTCTGAATTACCATGTTCAGCCCTTCAGGTGAACCAATGGAACTTAGTTGAATGAAACCAAAGCCTCTTGTTTCTAGAAGCTTCTAACGTGAGACTAAGAAATGTGATTATGTAGAGAATTACTAGTAAAGAATTCTTAGTTTTTTAAATTGAGCTGAGGGCAAATAAAACAAATGAGATTTTTTTAGTGGAACTGATGTTTGCTTTTAGGTTGAAACTTCCTAGCTCATCAAACACAACACAACCCCAATGGGAGAGATTGAGGTTGGACATATCTTCCAAAGAATGCCACTTTCTAAAAAGGATAGTGTTTCCACTGCAACAGTTTCAGTCCCCTGGATAGGATCTTCTCATATAAGGACCTTCCTTAACACAGCTACAAAAATGAACAGAATATTTCTGGGTATGGTGGCATGTGCCTGTAGTCCCAGCTACTCAGGGGACTGAGTGAGGAGGATCACTTGCACCCAGAAGTGGCTATTCACAGGTGTGATCAGAACCTGAACTAGCCACCGAATAACCACTGAACTCCTGTCTCCAGCCTGGGTAACATATTGAGACCTCCATCTCTAAAAAAAAAAAAAAGAAAGAAAGAAAGGAGGGAAGGAAGGAAATGAATAATATTGAACCCCATCAGAGGAATAACCTCTGCTTCTCTCATGCTTAGTGTGCTGACTTGCTTTTCTTGGTTCTCAAATGATGCAATCGGATAGAGCTGTAGCTTCCTGGTTGAGGGTTATTTTTTCATGCCTATATTTAAGATGCTTAATTTTGTGATTCATTCTTTATAATTAGATACAACGTTTAGAATATATCTATGTATATCACATTCACATTTTTCCTTTGAGGGCTATTATTTTCCCCTCTGAGCTGATCTTAACTGCAAGTTTTTTTTTTTTTTTAAGACAAGGTCTCACTCTGTCACCCAGGCTGGAGTGCAGTGGCATGATCTTGGCTCACTGCAGCCTCTACCTCCTGGGCCCAAGTGATCCTTCCACCCCAGCCTCCCGGGTAGCTGGGACCACAGAAACACACCACCACGCCCAGCTGTGTGTGTGTGTGTGTGTGTGTGTGTGTGTGTGTGTGTGCATGTATGTATTTTTAGTAGAGACAGGGTTTCACCATGTTGCCCAGGTTGCTCTTGAACTCCTGAGCTTAAGTGATCTGCCTGCCTCAGCCTCCCAAAGTGCTGGGATTACAGGTGTGAGCCATGGTGCCTGGCCTCAAGTGCAACCTTAAATTTGCAATTGCCATGAGTCAAGAGAGCCCCAGCTGTGTCCATGTGGAAAACTGACATTTCCCCAAGGTTGGGGTGTGTGTACGTGTGTGTGTATATATGTGTATGTGTATGTGTATGTACTGGACCATGTATATAGTTGAAGAACATGGGTTTGAACTCCACAGGTCCACTTACAAGCAGATTTTCTTCCATCTCTGCCACTCCTGAGATAGTAAGACCAACCCCTCCTCTTCCTCCTCAACCTACTCAATGTGAAGATGATGAGGATGAAGGCCTTTACAACGATTCACTTCCACTTAATGAAGAGTAAATACATTTTCCCTTCCTTAGGATTTTCTTAACACTTTGTTTTCTCTAACTTACTTTATTATAAGAATACTATGTGAAATACATGTAACATACAAAGCATGTGTTAACTGACTTTATGTTACCCATAGGGCTATCAGTAGTTAAGTTTTGGGGAAATCAAAAGTTATATGTGGATTTTGACTGCATGGGGGCCGCGCCTCTAACCCCAGCACTATCCGAGGGTCAACTGTGTACCTTGTTAGCTTGAATTGCAGCTCTTTTCTAGCCCACTGGCCTCACTTTTTTTTGGTTTCTTTGCCCCTGGGGCTCATGATTTTTAGCCTGTTTCTTTTCTCTTTTGCCCACAGGTATGGTTCAATTGAATTAAGCATTCCTCAATACTAAGGCATTGGAAATAAAAACAACCTATTTCTGAGAATAAAAGAGGAGAGCTAGCATGACACCAGTGGCCCCAGCTACTCACACTAACCCGGATTCTAGGATGGAACACTCAGGATCTAGGCACTGGACGCTGATGATAAAGAATTAGATATTAATGATCAACTTGAACCAAGACGTAGTCATTGCTCAACTTCAACTTTTCTTCCTTTTTTTTTTTTTTTTATAGTGAAAATCAAGAGGCTGGGCCTTGACGCATCTCAGCAAGCATGACATCCTCTACACCACACCCTCTGGCCTGGGGTTCAGTGGTCTTCACTGTTCCCATTCCATGAACCCCTCAAAATCAGGAATACAGG